>NW_008615579.1:0-17396 GCF_000691845.1 Merops nubicus
CCCAAAAAAGCTCCTCTTTTTGCTGTCGTTGCTATCTTAGTGCTGTGAAGAAGACTCAGTCAAGCTTCTAATTTTCATTTTCTTCAAGAATCCCCGGGAAGATATGTAAATTGTTTCTTTCAAGATCCTGAGAGCTTTGTTTTGCTTTAAAATCCATCACTAGAAGCAAAGTCTAGGCTTCAATAACTTCTGAATGTCAGCACATCTCTGATTTCTAAACCGTGTGGTTCAGTCAGTGATGTTGTGAGCGAGGAGCTTGTTCCAACTCCGTGATAATGCTGGCATTAATTTTCACTTCTAATTGTTTCCTCCTCAAACAGCCCCACAGAGAGAGACTCCCATCCCTCCATTACACATAACTTATCGTGGCATTAAATTTGCCTAAATTGTACTCTAGTGCTGCCATACTGCTGACCCTTAAGTCTGTAAACAAATACATTTGTTCTCCATATATTTATGTTTTGTCTTCTAAATTGTGAGAAAATGAGCCTAGAATCTTCATAGTGTAATTGTATCATCAAAGCCTGTTGAGAATACGATAAAGTAACCAGAAGTTAAATTATCAATAAGAGTCATTTATTTTGCATTTTTATTTTAAAGAATACTTATGAGAATTGTGATAAATTAGCAGTGACAAACTACTTCTTGCAGGCTGATTTTGTGTGGAGAGTTTAATTAAACATTGCAGCTGTTTATCTCTATGGTGATTAAATTTTCATATGTAAATTACATGTATTAAGATCAAGATACTTATGTAAATGTCACTTGCCTTAATGTTTTGTGTTACTGTTATTAACATCTAACCATCAGCTTGTAATCTTCTTGTATTGCATTACGCTGGCATGCACTACATGAGTAAAATAAGTAGATTTATATCTTAATAACAAACAAGTTTGTAAAAAGAACATCTTACTATGTAATTGAGATGTAGATAAAAAATAAAAAATAAACTCTCCAGTGTGAACTGTTGTAAATTTGAAAACCTTGCTGGCTCGAGCCACGTTTGTTGAATCTGTCAAACAACTCTTGGACTACAAGTCAAGTGGGCAGTGGTATTTTTAGGTGCAAGGGCCAAGAACTGACCCCAGAGGCACGAATGTGAAAAGCAGAATTTCATTGTGCATAATCTGAGACCAAGACAGATGTCACCTTCACATCAGGGATCTATACATCCACTTAGAAACTCTCTTCCACCTATCTTATAGAAATTGGGGGGATAATCTTTTATTTTGCATTGTCACTGCCATATAAAATCAGAATATTATTATAGTTCTACAATCACTCCCTAAACAACAACAAACTGTATATTTCAAGAAAGAAAAAAGCTCAAGACCCACCCTTCTATTTCCAATAACCAAAGGAAAACCTCTAATAGGTCACAAATGTTTCGTTCACAAACGTCTGCATCTTAGAGAGTCAACAAAAGAAAAGCACCAGGATTTGCCATTTATTAGATTCTTCCACTTTTTTTTTCCTATTTTTGCTGTACCCTCTTACTCACACTGATGATAAAGATTAGCAACAACTTGAAGATATCCTGCTGTCCAATCTTAGTTATAGGAGATACTGCCATCCAATCTTAGTTATAGGAGAGGGGACACTTCTTAATATAAACAACTTAGAACTCTAATGCAAGGAAGACTTCTCATTATGCCAGTCATGTTTGAAGCCTACCAAAAGGCAAAGAACTCATTGAAAGCAGGAAATCAACCTCATCATTTGCAGAAAACAAGTTAAGAGACCAAACTGCAGTAGGCAATGCACAAAAAAATGAGATAAAAATGGTTAGGATTAATTTTTCTCAAGGAATTTATAGGTCACCTATGATCTCAGAGTTTGCGTTTTGTTGTGTGATGTGTAGGAAGAAAGGAAAAGATCACTGAGAGGTGGGGGCTTCATTTTCTTCCATTGTCATCCAGGAGGCATGCCACTATCAAATGAGATATCCCAACGATCTACTCAAAAGCAACAAAATGCTTTGAAGATGCCCCAAATAACTGTACACATGTTCTGATGGGCAAATTGAAGATGAGCATTGTCTGGCAGCTTCGAGTAAGTTCAATAACTCTCTCAGCAACACAAAGTGCTTTGAAGAAAAAGCAGTTAGCTGGCTTGGCAGCAGAAGAAATTAGCAGTTACTTTAATGGGTACTATCCCTCAGTGCTAATAACTTCATCAGATGACAGTCTGACTTTGTACTCGTAGGGTGTCCTATATGCATCTTCCTCAACAGCTGTAATCTCTAAATTCATTCCAAGTTTCCCTCCTCTTTAAAGCCTGAAATGAAATCCCAAACACTCTTTTGGGATTAATCCCATTTCCACATTAAACCCACACAATAGATCTCCTTTAAATCTAGCAAAGTGCTTGTTGCTTTTCTCAGCACCGTACTTCAGGTTTTAACAGAGGACATTTGCACTGCTCAAGTTCTCAAGTCTTTGTCAATGGTTTGAGTTTGATTGCTCCCAGACATCTCAGCTGCTCTGCCTCTACTAACACAGTATTCCAAGACCAGGTTGGATGGGTCTTTGAGCAACTTGGTCTAGTGGAACGTGCCCCTACCCATGGCAGGAGGGTTGGAACTAGATGGTCTTTAAGGTACCTCCAACCCAAATTTTTCTTCATTTCTATGATTCTCCGAGTCCTACCTTCACTTGTTAAGCTAAAGAGATGGGAGTAACATTTTGGAGAGTACCTCTAAAGAAAGGTAGAGGTACTTCTTTCAGCAAAGGTGCTCAATTCAAGAAAGAGCAGGTCCAGGAGCACTTGGTGCTTCAAGATGTTTCACTCTCTCTGCTCACTGACCCTGAAGACCGTTGCAAATTTACCCTTACAAACTTTTTTCCAAACACAAGAACTCAACTCCCAATTAGGTTTGTGGGATTTTTCTTTTTGTTTGTTTAATTCAAGTCAGATGACAGACTCCTGAGTTTGCAACTGTTCCTTCCCATGGAAAAGCTGCTGAGACAATGCAATAAATCTTTCCAGCTTTTATAGATAGACACATCTCCAATTAATTAGAGTTCTGGATATCAAAACAGCTTAGGTTGCTGGGTGGTTTTAAATCTGCTGGTTTTAAAATTGCTTCTCAGCAGTGCAATGCTATTGACAGCAGCTTGTCCCTCCTGCACTGAGCACACATCTTTGATGAGAAACCACAACCCACAACACTTTAACACCATTTGTGCAGCTGCAGAAAGACCTGATCCAGACAAGCAAACCTGCTGACACGCTCCAGAGTGCCATCTCCAATGTGAGAGAATTCTCCCAGCCTACAAAGGGAAGGGATAAAGGCCACAGGGCTCATTTCTCAGAGCCATCTGCACCAACAGCTCCTGACTTCAGTGGATTTCTCGGGCAATGATGTCTCGTTCAGCTTCAGTGAAGAATTTGTCCTTGCATGCATAAATGGATTAGCTTTCTATTGCTAAGATGTTTGCAGCAGCTCAGGCTGGAGTGTCTCAGTTTATCACTATTACAACTACCATGGTATAAAAAAAAAAATGGGAGTGGAGGACCATAAAAGACAGAGAAAAGAGGATCGGGATAATTTCAAGGGCAAAAGCTTGTACTTCTTCATGCAAATCTAACTAATCATCAATAATCAGGAAGAACAAGTGAAATACTGTTTATAGGGGTTTTTCTAAATTACTACATTATCATAAAGATGGCCTGAATTTCTCAGCAGCTCTTAAACACAGACAGATCATGATGAAGTTCACCAGGAAGCATTTTTTTCTCAAGAAAACCTTCTTGCGCTATTTAAGTTTAGTTTGCCATAAAACTTCCTATATTCACTGGCTGACTGTCTACTGAAAATAATAACCCTGAATAATGATCATAGCCTGGATAGCTGGCAGCAGATCCACTACAATTACCAAAAGTTAATTAGAATTATTAAAATAACAAACACAAGGCCAGCGTTACTATACATCTACATTTAACAACGGAATCCAACAGTGCATCTGATTCATGAACTACATTATATTATTTTAAAGCCTTTTCTTGCTCACCAAATTAAATATTGATGGATTAGTCTCTCCAAATCAGTTAGTGGATTCAATTCTATTTATACAGACCCTAAAAATTAAGCTACAGAGCAGAACTATAAAGAGCCTGCTGTCTCCCCAAACAGCAAAGTAACTTGCAGTTCATTCTGGTTGTTGTTTCCTTATCCACAAGAATTATGCTTGGGAAAAATGAAATTCCAGACTTAAAAGCAATGGATCAGACAACTTAATAAAAGTTTCACCTCCTATTGCTGATTTAATATAGAATAACTTAAGGCTGTGCTTAAAGAAATTTTGAGTTCAAGTTGTCAACATCTTTGCACCCACATGAAGCCCAATAATTTTAACACGCTGCAGATATGCACAGCTTTAATTTTCAGGAGTGTTACAACACCTCTCTGCCCTCAAGTGCTTGTCTGTGACCCTCCTGCCTTCTTCTTTCACACTAAGATTATTTTAATCAGACAACTCAGAACAGATTTAACGTGCGTTTACTTCTGGGTTTTTTTTCAAATCACAAGAAAAAGTGCAAATCTAAGAAGAAAATATATAAATAGTCTTAATATATTCAAGTAAAATATTCCTAAAGGCAACTAAGAACATAAGCAAGAAACCAAATATTGCCTATTAGGATAGCAAAAAAACCCAAACACAAGCCAGGTAATGAATTTGCATCTACTCTCCCCTCTGTTAGCTAGCATGGCTTTAAATGACACCAATTATTTAAGAAAGAAAGAATATAAGGTTCAACAGAAGCATTAAAAATGCTCAGAGGTCTTCAGGCTGTAAATTGATTTTCTGAAATGCACACATATAGCAGGAGCAAAAGTGGGGAAGAGTAGGAGATGCAGCTCTCATCACTTAAAAGTAGATATGATCACTTCCTAAACAAGTGTCTTCTGTCTCAATTATTTTCAGATCTTTAATTCTAAGTAGCTGCAAGGTTATGAACTCAAATTTCCCCTGTGATGTTGGACTGAAAATAAAAAAAAAAACCAAAAATAATTGTAAAGATGGTTGTTCAGAAAAATCCTTTTAACAATTACAACATGCTTAAGTTATAGATAAACTGTCCTGTAGCAATTCTAGTTTAGGAGAAAGCCACAAAACATAACCCAGTCATGTCTAGATTTTGACTGTCAAGTGTAACAGTTATGTAAAGTACCTTTACACTAGGAGTAAATGCTGTAGCATATTAGATATAAAAGCAGTGGTTGATAGATTCTATTAATGTAGGTACAAGATATTTTAAGTGATTGCTGTAACAGGACAAGGGGTGATGGTTTTAAACTAAAAGAGGGAGATTCAGGCTAGGGAGAAGGAAGAAATGTTTTCCCCTGAGGGTGGTGAGCCCCTGGCCCAGGCTGCCCAGAGAGGTGGTCGCTGCCCCATCCCTGGAACCATCCCAGGGGAGGTTGGATGAAGCTCTGAGCACCCTGCTCTAGCTGCAGATGTCCCTGTCCCTGCAGGGGGGTGGACTAGGTGACCTTAGAAGGTCTCTTCCCACCCAAATTCTTCTGTGATTCTATCAATTAAAAGCAAAACTGTAAGCAATCAGATAAGACTTGCACATATTGTGACAGTATCTCACTTTTCATCTCCAATTGCAGCCAGAAGAGTATGGAAAATAAAGGCAGTTACCTGGCAAATCTGCCACAGAGAATTAGAATAAGATGACTAATTCAAGTTGTCAATGACTTCTCCTTCCTCACAGTCCAGGCCACAAAGAGACTAAAATAATGTCTACGTTCAGCCCCTATTCTGGGGCCAAACTAGAGCAGTTGCTCTATCACCTGATAAGCACCCCCCAGACAAGAAGGGGATCAGGGAAAGGACTCATGGGCTGAAATGGAAATGGATTTAATGAAACAGCAAAACTAAAACCAATGCCAGCAGAACTTAACCAAAGTTTTACTCAGCCCAGCACATGTACAGTGGTCACAGTAAACAGGAAGGCATCCTCAGGAGGAGGAAGAGGAGCAAGGTCAGAAGAAGCCCAAACAGGAGATCTTCTACCTACAACAAACTTCCCCCTTCATACTAAGCCTGATGGTAAAAACCTGTACCCAACTGGGGTCAGCTGTCTAACCAACCAGGTGGCTGTTAGAGGAAAACACATTGACCAGCTGAGCACCCAAAAAAGCTTCTACACACATTCTGAGGGGAAATGCACAGGAGACTGAGCAACATGTTGCTGTGAGGGCAAGCTAGAAACTCTCAGTCTTAAAAATAAATAATGGAGAGTTAATCAACCACTTATCATAGTGTTATTGGTAAAAGCCCTAATAAAGATCAGACTCCAAACCACAGCTCTCCAAAGTGTGTGACACACCAAAAATCATAAAATAGCAATTAGCAAACTTAAAGCTTAGGAATAACATAGAAATAACAGGAGGTGCTGGGGAAAGGGAGACATCAGGAAGGGCTGACCTCCTGGTCCAGCAGCAGAGATGAAGCTGCTGTGTGCATGGACTTCCCTCTGTACAGACATGGCACCTGGGTGCCAGCTCCTCACCAGGCACATCCAGCAGAGCTAACACAACTCCAAACCACCAGAGAAGAAAATCTGCCCTTTTTCTGACTCCTTTAGTAACAATATGAAGCCATGGAGACTCCCTCACTCATCTCCTTGACCACCTCGACATTGCTGCTCTTCCAATCTGCTCCTTTTTGTTTCCCAAAACATCTAGGGATTTTTTAGTAATTAAATAATTTCACACCATATTATCTGTGGTTAACATGAAACCAAGCTTTACTAATTTGATCTCCATATGTCTAGCACCATTTATTCATGCTGTATCACCATCTCTGAGCACAGATTACAATTGACCTCTTGGTCTCTTTCTAAAGCTTTCACAAGACTCACAGCTATCAAAAGTCAAAGAGTTGAGCATAACCCAGTGAAGCCAGTGTTGGGATGGAGCTAATTATCTAGAGGAATTACAGAGTTATCTAGATGTATATTCTTTAAAAATAAATTTATATACATTTTTAAGGAAGTTTGTCCAAGTAGGGCACAGGAAAAGGAGAAATTTGGGGACTTATTTCTCTTGCCTTTTCCCTTCTCTCTCTGTCTTCCATCCCCCTTATTCCTTTTTCCTTGTTACAAATCTTGGCCATTGTTGGTGACCATTTATTATTGTGAAAACACATCTTTGATTGCCATGCCATGGTGAATTTGGCCCTTTTCCCCTGCTGTAGGTGCAGTGCCCTCTCCCCTGTATGGCATGAGGATGGGCACATCAAACGTGGGCTCCCCTCTACACGAGGAATAACCCAATTTCTTCAGCTTTTGCCTTGAATGGACACATGGATTCCCTTCCTTTTGCTTTTACTATCTCACTTTTTCAAACGGTGGTGTCAGTTTGGGTATCATCATTCCCTGAGGATGCTAAACCTAATTATACTGTTTTTACTTTTCTCTCATTAAAATAGCCACTCTGCATTTCCAAGAGAGCTGTTGTCCCTTGGAAAACAATTAAACGATACTTGAAATTTGTCCAAACTGTGTTTGGGGCATGATGGCTTAAAGAGTTGAGAGGGTTTAAAAGTTGGATCTCTCATTAAAACCTTCAAAGTGAGTTTTCTGAAGACCTAAAATAACAAACTGCTGAAACCTTGAGGTGTGGGGGGGATAATTTTTAAGATGGATTTCCACTGCTATGTCTGAGTCAAAAGGGGTCTTGTCGCTGGCTCAGAAGCTTTCATGAAGCCAGGCCATGGTGTATCAGTCACCCAAGCAAAATCCCACCCAACAGAAGTGTGAAAATGTTTTCAACATATTTATCAGCACCTCCCCTTGTTCAGAATGAAAACAAAAATGACTAGATTATAGGAGAGTGAAAGACAGAATATTAGTCCCCCTGTGCTGGCACTGCCCCCAGATTTCTGCCAATACATGTCACTCCCAACCTCAACGACCTCATGCTATTTTATTTAAACAGCCCATTTCCAAATTCCTCAAAAAAACTCAATGAAGTTAAATAACAAATAGCACAAATATTTTAATAGGCCTTCACATCACCAACTGCCAGACCAGCTGTCTAAATCGCACGAGTTTCGGTGGCTTGCTTTCCTCTTTTTTCATTTTATGTTTTTTTTATATATAAACCAGAAACACATACGTCTATGTCTTGAAAGGCATCTGTCTTGGGAGTGATCCTTGGCCCCAGTCTGCATGGCACAGATGGGTCCATGGGGATGCTTGTCCACCAAGGGATGCTGGGTCTCATCCCTCCACCCATATTGACATCGCTTCCCTGGCCTCCCTCCACCCTCATGCCAAGGCAAGGAGAGGATAAAAAGAGTCCTGATCTCAGCGTATCAAGCTCAGCTTTCTTCCTGAATAATTTTCAATTATTATTTTTTGTTGAAATATTCAATTGTAATAGTTTCAATATTACACAGAAAACAAAATGGGGGGAAAAAAAAAATCATAATACTGTGTATTTACCTGTAAACCATAAGGGAGGCAATAAAAAGCAGTTCTGCTTGTGCTTCTCCGCTTGTAGAATCATGGAACCAGAGCATCATAGAATGGTTTGGGTTAGAAGGGACCATCTACTTCCAACCCCCTGCCATGGGGGCAAAAAAGGGATAAAAGACAAGAAAGTCTTGTTTTGCACAGCCGTGCCCCCAAAGAACAGACCTGGCTTCATCCAGCTAATATTTTGGGAATGTGATGGCTTTTGTGACAGATGCCCCTTTATTTTAAGTATTTTACCACATGCTACTGGGAAACATGAGGAACACCATGCTTGAAACACCACACCCTAAAGCATCAGATCAGAAGGAAGTCAGTTAAGCATCTACAGCTGCATCTTTAATGGTATGTTCATACCAAGAAAGATGCTTTGAATCTGGAAGTGAAATACCTGATATTGTATTAAAAAAAATTAAATCTTAATTAAGCACTCGCAGTCCAATCTGTTTTAAGGTAAATGCCTTTTTAGATATTTCTAAAACTGGAGAGAAGACAGTGATTTCCCCAAAGCAAGAAAGACCTATTAAGAGACTAAAAATACAAGCTTTTGCTATGAAATATGAAAAATAAAATTCCCTTATGACAATAAAACAGTGAGATAATGACAACAATTCACTCATCTCCTTGTGTCTCAAGTCAGCTGACCTCCAAGCAAGTTCAGTTTTTAAAGACAGGGATAATGCCCATGGAATGCAAAACAGAGACAAGGTCACTAGTTACATTTTAAGGAAAAATAGCTGATTTTTTTTTTCCCCATTACAGAAAGTGGGAATTTCCCAGAGGCCAGGCCAGAGCAGCACTGCACACTCACTACACCCACCTTCCATGCAGGTGTACAGGCACGAAGACAGCCAAAGTTTTCATTCTGAGATTGTATAATAAATAGACCAAAGCTACATCCTGATTTCATTGAATTAATATTCACGAAGCAACAGCAGTTGATTGTAAAATTTTGCAGATACTGATTTTCATCAGGAATCCTGATTTTCCTGTAATTCTGTACTTGGAACACGCTCTCCATTTTCTACAATTTAAGTCCAACACTAACATGAGGCTTCAGGAATAATTTACATTCAGCTGAAAACACTTTTTTGAAACACTTACTGTGGCTTACCCCCCAAATTTCCCCAGACTTCTGTGTAATACTACCACTATTTTAGTCATGATTTTCCTGCTCAGCTAAATCACTCCCTTGCTCATTGGTAAAAAACTACAATAACCACCCTGAGTATAGAGTCCCCAGGAGTGAGGTGTCCCAGCAGCTTCATGCAGTGAGATTGTTCATCATGCTTTCCTAAGGTCTTTATGGGCAGGTCTGCACCTTTCTCACAAGCAGATGGTGGATGACACGATGGCTTTGAGCCCAGCAGAGGAATCATGGCATGGTTTGGGTGGGAAGGGACCTTTCAAGGTCATCCAGTCCAACCCTTGCACTAAGCAGGGACATCTGCAGCTAGAGCAGGGTGCTCAGAGCCCCGGCCAACCTCCCCTGGGATGGTTCCAGGGATGGGGCAGCGACCACCTCTCTGGGCAGCCTGGGACAGGGGCTCACCACCTTCAGTGTCAAACATGTCTTCCTAATTCAAAGAAAGGTTTTTCTCTTTCTCAGCCACTCGAGCAGTGGAAAAAGTCCCTGCATCCTATATTAAAACTGTTAGGGTCCAAAGCCCGATCTCAGGTTTTCCTTGGAGGGGAAGGAGGAGCTGGTTTCTGTGGCTGGACCACACGAGGGAGCCATCTCCTCAAAAATTCAGAGTTTTGGAGGCACTGAAACCATCGCCAGGATTAACGCCTCAGGTCCTGGGTGGCTCCAAGGGGCACTGCCCCTGGTCCTGGGCCAGCACCACAAACCCCAAATCACCCCAGGCCAGCTTTAGATAAATTAAATCCCCACCCATGGAACCAAAACCCACTTTTTTTGGTTTTTTTTTAGTAATAATCCCAACAGTGAGTTATTTCTGCACCAAAACCAAGCTCCAGACGGCAACAACAGCGATCAAACTCACACGCAACGTATGGCAAAGAGTAAGACAAGTCTGATTCTGGAAATCTGAGATGAGAGGCATAAATTTTCATATTTTGCCCCATAAATTGTGCCACCACAGCTGCTGGCCCCCAGCGAGGCAGCTGGCCTTTGACTCTCACTCCTGCTTGGCCTCCAGCATCTCTGGCAGCTTCAGTGCTGCTAACTCTGCATTTTTATATTCCTTTTTTAAGTTTTCCTATAGAAGTGCTTCAACCACATAGCCTGACCCTCTCCCACCACCTCATCACTGGCCTAATTCATTACCAAGTAGGTGCTAAAGCAGCCAAGGTGATTCTCACTCCAAACAGCAAAAAGTTTGTATGCATATGGAAATACTTAGATATGTAAATGTTTCAAATTGGGCTTGTTTGGGTATCTTACTCCTCTCCTCACTGCTGTCATGTGCACTGAATACGACTGGGCTCCTGTGGGGAAGGTGTAATTACAGACTCCATCACACCACGTGCAGAGAAGAGAGCTGGGTGAAGTCTGCACAGCCTTAAATCCAGTCCCTCCTGATGCTGAATGCTTCATCTGAAACCTAAATAACTGTCCTTTCCTGCAATCCTGTCCCACTTCCACTTCAGAAGACCCCACGACCAACTTCTGAATGTTTATCTACCACTGCCACCACACGGATTGGTAAAAGTCATGGGAAAGAAAAAGGGTTATCAGCAGCACTCAACCCTCAGCAAGTCCTGAGGGACACAACATGATGCATAGGCATGGCACCTCTTTAGTTAGTGGGCATTCCCTTTCCAAATAACAGAGCCCCCAGCCCAGAAAAGGCAAGACCCAGGAACAAGAGTGGACCTCCATACTGGAAGGTGCTGCCATGGTCCATCCTGGTTCCCCTCAGAGGAATTAAAGCAGTTTATATGGGGGAAAGCATTCTGGAACAGAAAATCATCATGAAGTAAAGCTATCATTTCTCAAGAGTCTTCCTGAAATATTACAATCATAGAATACCAGGTTGGAAAGGACCTCAGGGATCATCTGGTCCAACCAAAAAGCATGGTCTAGATAAGACAGCTCAGCACCCTGCCCAGCCCAATATATTAAAATTAAAGTTATTTGTATTACTTTATAGCAGCTTCATATAACTTTACATGTTTTGCAAACTCCAAGTATAACTATTAGCTTGAAGAAGGTGCCTTCATGTGGTAAGCCAAAATATTAGGGAACATTATTATAGAGCTGTCCTCAGTCTCTCGCTGCTTATAAGGCCATATGCTCCAAAAGCTTGAAGACAAAACTTCTGAGACACAACTTCCACCTACACCAAATTCAGCTGCTCGCTTCTGCAAAACTGTGTGTACAAACGTGTACCCTGGAACGGGAGGGTGGCAGAACACTGAAGCACCACTCTTCCACCTACCAATTACCATTAACTGGGGAAAGATTTGACAGCACACTGTATATTTCTCAGAAGAGGTCTCATTTGCTTTACTCCTCTTAACTAACTCGGTCTATAATTAACAGAACAACTGGAATCCTTGTGACAAAGCGACACGATTTCTTTCCTCCTCACTTTTCTGCTGATGAGTTGTACCATGGAGGATCATACTGCTACGTTTTCTAATTAATGGAGAATGAGGAAACATTTCAGCTGGGTTCAGCAACCAGAAAACCTGCCTTTCTCCTTTGCCTTCTTCACAAATCTCATTTTGTGGCCTTCCTCCAGTATGCCCACAGAGAGCTGACTTGGCAACAGGACTTCTGTCCCTCCGGGCAGAGCTCAGGCAAGCCAAGGTTGCCTTCCAGGAGCAGTGCTGCAGGTCTCCAGACACTGAGGTGTTTATGAGAATTAAATGTCTTGTGAAGTCAGCACTGCAGAAACATGAAGTAATGGAAGGCAAAGCCTTCCTGAGATCAGTCAGGCTCCTTTCCTCCCCACACACACGTTTAATTATAGTGGTTGGATCAAGCTGTCAGTGCCTTGTGCTCTTTCTCTTCCCATCCGTGATGCAGAAAAAAGTAAAGACGTGACAAAGAAACACCCTCTTGGTTCCCTAAAAGACACATATTTCATCCTTCTAACTTAGCCATTAACGTTGTCCTCACCTCCTCAATCTCTACGTCTCATGTCAGACACCCACTCTCTGGATGCAACGTGAGCTTTGCAGGAAGCTTTGATAATGCTGCCCATTCTTGACCACCTTGTTTGGGAGAAGACGCTGCTCGCTCCATCACATTGAATTCCTGTGGTTTCTTCACCAGTGATTTGCAAACTCTTCCTTGGATGCCAAGAGGGAACTGAGAAGGTTTATATATGCCTGTAGGTGTGCACATCTGCACACAAATCACATGCTGTATTTTACCTCCCTTTGATCTTCATCTGTGTCTATTAATTCAGCATGTGCTCTGGGGATGGGACTACCAGGGGGAGGACGAGCGTGCTGAAGTCCTGGCAAGGCAACTGGCCTCACCACAATCCCACTGCAGGCAACACCTCATAAATCCAAATTTCATAACTGATGATGAACTGCCATCGCTACCTGGAGCTGCCTTCCAAGAGCAAGAGTGGAATGAATGAGCAAAGAAGACTTCTCTAATTCACACACTTCTCTACTGTCAAAAATGATGTAGTTGATGCTTTCATTCATCTAAATTTGCCTGGCAACAAGTCAGGCTGCCCACAGAACTTCCTATTAACAATTACACAGGCACGGCTGCAATTATGGCTTTGCCCACACCATTCACCTAGTGTTGAGCAGTGCCCAATTTACTGTGTGTGTACAAATAAACATTCACTGTCAATTTAAACACCCATTTAAATTTCATCACTTCATCCCGAAATCGCTACTACAAATAAATGTTGAGGGTCATCTAACCTGCTCTTCTGTCTCATGTACTTTGGTAGCTCTTCCTGCTTCAAGAAAAATGAAGGCAGGTCTGACAGATCTTATGGACAGGAATCCTTTCTTAATTTCATCCTATTACTCCTGAAGTCCCTCTACTGTCCCACACAGACTAGCCAAGTATTCCTCTAAATATTTTCTTAGCATAAGGCCTACAAATTCATATCTAATACATAATAATAGGAGGCCAAGGTTGGAAAACTCCCAGATAATTGAGAAATACCAGTGAAATCTGTCTTTCACAACAAAGCCAGTGATGTAGAAACTTAACAACCAATGAAAAGTCTCCAGAAATTTCATTTACACATTTGTCCATGACTCACACTTGTCTGGGTGCTAAAAATGAATTGATTTGTTGACATTCACAGATAATGACTGTTGGAGTAAACAGAATTTCAGATGTGAAACATTTCAGTTTTAAGAGTCCCACTACCATCATCTGGTACAGTTTACATGGTTTTATAATTTATCTATCAGAAAAAAAAAATTATGCTTGGAAAAATAAGTTGAAAGAAAATAAAAATTTAGCCCACCCTAAAGGAAATGTAATTACAAACAGCAATTCATCATTCAATCAAATTTAGGGGTTGTCATTGCAGCAGATTTTTCTCAGTATTCAGAGAAGCATCATTTATCTTTAAATCAAGAGGGGTTTTACATCTTTCAAGATACCACATCAAAAGAAAAAAAAAAAATTTAAAAAAGAGTGAAACATCATTTATGGTCAAGAACATAAATTTATTGATATCTAAAATGTTCTTTTAAATCATTTAATCTTCACCTACTGAACATAGTTGCCAAGTCTCCCTTCTTTTTATGAAAGACTGCCTTCTATATTAGCAATTAATTTGGCCTCATCTTCATCCACTGCCAAATGAAAACAAACTAACAGTAAAAAAAAATATTTCCTGATCCAAAATTAATGCCTTTCCTGTGAAGAGAAAGCAAATACTGGCTTGCAGCACTGCAGGGTGGACAGGAGCAACCCCAGCCTGATCAGGAGAGACTCAGTGCCCTGATGCAACGTGGTGACTCGAATGACAGCCATGCAGATAAACACCAGTTATGGAAAGTGTTCAGTGTGGGCACTGCCCTGCTGCAGCTCGGAGGAAAAGTTATTTCTCTTAATCAACCAATTGTACTACCTGCAAAGATGACCTTTTTGGAGAATATTTTTATTTTCCTTTTATTTTCTTAATAGCTGAAGAGACTGCTTACAATATAAAAGACAAACAACTCTTCCCTCTCCCTGTAACAATTAACAGAGATGATAAAGCTCAAATTTCCAACTTAATTTGGCATGTCAAAACCCAGTCTTTCCCTGGTAATTTCAATACACTGAATGTCACAGAAAGGCCAAGTGACAGATTGCTGCATTTCAGTCAGAACACTCATCCTACTAAAAATGTAATCACTGATGTTCAGATTTCATCTGACTATGCACTGCACAATATCTGGTTTGCGGGTAGCCTTTGGCATCTTCTTTTCCCTCTTCTCACGCAATAAAACAAATTAATTCTTGTTGCATAATGAGATCCAACATAAGTTTTGAGAATTACAAGGACAGGTAAGCCTAAGCCATGAGACTTCTATTTTGAGTTCAGATTTGACAAAGGTTAATACTGAATGTAATGTTATTACTACTAAGTTTAGATTCAATAAAGTTAGTGAGAACTGCAAGGATGTTTCCAATTCATACACAGGAGACTAAAAAGTCCATAAAAAAATAAACTAAAATCCTCTACCAATCATTATCATGCCCCATGTTTAATCATGTTCCTACAAGAGCTTGAACTTCATGATGGCAGTATGAATAAGCTCCAGTTATAAGCTGAATTTCAGGGCTCTGTTATTTTTATTGTGCCCATTCTTTCAGAAAGTTCTTCATGCCTCTACTGGTTACAAATTATTTTGATCTACAGGAGATATATTTGCCTTCACGTCCAATAATGGTTCCATAACCTCACTATGTTCCAAAGCTAAATAAAATAAGCGCTTCATGTTTTACAACCTCCATTTGGTGCTTCATATGTCTACTTTCCTTTTTTCCTTCCAAGTCTATGGCTGCAGAGCATGGAGGATCAGGCACCAGCGTGGGCAAACACTCTCTGACCAGGCTTGCTTTTCAATTATCAGACAGCAATTAATTGAAATCAAGGAAAAAAAAAATATTACTCTGGCAGCCTTAGCTAAGTCAGTGGCTCAAACCCTCTTTCTGTTCAGAGTCTCCTATGGCCACCAGATATTCAGTGGGGCACATGGCATCTTCTTGATGCAATACCCACTGTGGATAGAAGTGGTAGCCTCTGTCTTTTCAAACAAGCTTCCCATCATTCTGGCCATGCTTTGCATTCTCTGATAGCTTCTCCACCCAGTCCATGCCAAGGGGCCCGAGGTTGCCCTCCTCTGCTCTGCACAGGGGGGTTTGTCAGTTAGTTTGCACTTCAGGTGTGTAGAAAGTTTGATAATTGACTGATATTGTCCCAAACTGAAGTCATTCCAGCTGAAGCTGCCATAAGAGAATTGTAGAATAGTTTAGGTTGGATGAGACTTTTAAGGTCATCGAGTCCAACCATCCCCCATCCCTGCCAGGTCCCCACTGCCCCGTGTCCCTCACACCACATCTCCACAGCTTGGAAACCCCTCCAGGGGTGGGGACTCCACCACTGCCCTGGGCAGCCTGGGCCAGGCCTCGATGACCCTTTTGGGGAAGACATTTTTCCTCACGTCCAACCTAAACCTCCCCTGGTGCAACTTGAGGCCATTTCCTCTTGTTGTTGAGAGTGAGAAGGTCTCCCCTGAGCCTCCTTTTCTCCAGGCTCAACCCCACTTCTCCGTCTACACACAAGAGACAGAGGTAGAAAAAGGAGGTGCACTGGAGGACAAAGAGTTACAAGAGTGAGAAGATAAGACACGGTGTTTTATGCAACACCTTGTTCCAACTGTTTTCAATGTTTACATTAAAATATAGGTCAGCTGAAGTGATGGGCAGGAGACCAATCCCTTGATGAAGTGCTAACTGCATGTCAGCACCTGTACACGGGAGAGCAACACGGTCAAATTATCCCACTCCAGGCTCTGCTTTCCACAGCTTATCTTTCCCAGTTTCCCTACGTGACCTGGCATAGTCGTGAAACCTCACCAGAAAACTAATTAAGCATTAAGATGAGTCCTGGATGGAGCAGTATTAACCAGGACCACTTCCAGCCTCTAGACACCAATGGATGAGAGATCATCAGAAACAGGCGTTTTTCATTAGAGCCCTTGTTAATAGCCTGAGGAAGTGCCTCCTGCAGAGCATCCCACCAGACGTTGTAACAAGCATTTTAATTAATACAATCCCACTGCCAGGGAAAAAAAATACTATATGTAAATTCAATAAATTATTAGCACTGAGGAATCATGGCTGTTTGTTCACAGGCAGCACCCAAGCAACCTGAAGACCAAAAACATTGCTGTGCCTCAAATGTGTTATTGCCCCAAGTGTAGACATGGATCTGCATCAAAATTTTGATGCCTTCACAATCAGTTTCTCAAACCAGATCTCTTAATTTATAGACATTTTTGTTCCCATGTTCACAATAAGAGTTCAAGTGGAAATAATAAGGAAAAATAAAACAGTAGAGGAATTGCACTAACACCACCCTAACTTTCCTGGAGAAATGTTCCTAAATAGGTTGTTTTCCAAGAGATGGCAACTGTAAACACATATTTAAGTTCTGTATCCTATCTGGAAGAGCAGAAAAAAACTGCACCTCTAAATAATATGAAATACTTTAGTTCATTAAACAAACCTTACGGGGAAGCGTAAATGAGAAGTGTTTTATATTCAGTGTCATCAATTCAGCTGAAAACATGTTTGTACCACTCCATGAAATGAATACTTTTTATAGTGCCTTTCCTGCCAACGTTGCTGCATGAACATCATAAAATTAAACATGTAAAACCAACTCTGGAGCTGGTGGTTAGCAAATAAATTCCAGAGAAACAGTAAAACACGTTCCTAAACAAACAGC
>NW_008615579.1:17427-38445 GCF_000691845.1 Merops nubicus
GAAAAAAACCCAAAACAGGTAAACTGAGGAAAGCATAAGGCAGAGGGACATCTATACAGGCCAGAGGAAAGGGAAAGGGACTCTTTAGCAGAAGAGAGACTCTTTAGCAGAAGAAACCTTCTCCCCAGATCCAGCCCCCACAAATAACCACTTTAGTCCCCGGGGTCTGTCTTTCCACATGTATTTCTGAAGCCTCCGTGCTACAGCATTGGCAGCAACACCACAGACCACAAAAGTGATTAACGTGCAGATGTTTCTGCACAAGATCCACCAACAGAGGTCAGTTACCATGGAAGGAAGCTCATCTCAGGCTCCTGAAATTTGGCTTCGCACCACTGCCACCAACGTGACTCTGATGGCCACTGAAGGGACCCAAGGGGCCTCTGGCATCACACTGCAGCAGGATCACACCATGCAGGCAAGGCCATGGGCAAGGAAAGGGCTCAGGCCCTGCTGCTGGTGCCCATGGACACCCTGCCCACAGTGCAGGTGAGGACTCCATGCTCCCTTGCCAAAGCTGAGCAGCCACCCTTGATGTCTCACAGAAATCTAGACATACTCTCATCTTGCTGTTTTCTATTTCTTCATAAAAAAAAAAATCTAGGTAAAAGCAGGAGGTGGGTGGTTTGGGTTGGTTGGTTTTCTTTTTTATGGGTGTCACTCCATCCTACTCTGCTCCAGCAGCAAAATCCCAAAAAGCAGCAAAGCTTGAAGGACTCCCTCCCTGACTGTCACCCTTTCACATCAGTCCACCTCCAAACAGCTGAAAGGAGGAATATAAAGCCCACAAAGATCGCCAAAGTTATGCCACAGTCATCAAATACCAGAAGCATTTGGAAACCACTCTTGTGGCCCCGAGTAGGAGCAAACCTCTCCAAATAAGGCAGCATTTCTCCTCCGACGTGCAGGAATTGGCAGCTCCCCTCCCGGAGTTTATGTAAGATTTCTCCAACAGATTAGCCAACAAACAAATGTCAAATAGCCTCCTTTTTGTTTTCGGAGAGAAATCAGCAGGTTTTCACACACAGAAATGGGCTTTGAGAAGATTTGGAGTTGGAAACACAAGTTTTCAAGTCACCTTGATGGAGCTGAAGGAAATTTCTAACTACATCATCATCAGTGACCGATGACAAACTGATGAGGAATCAATTCAAAAGCACCCCCCCCTCTTAAACAGCAAAAGGTTCAAAAGTATCATAGCATGACAAATATAAAAATACTAATGGATAAAAAGTTACTATGAAGCAAAAATGCTCCATATGGCTCTTAAAAAGGTCTAATAATGTTGTATTTTTAATATTTAGTTATAACTTTCTCTCAGAGGACTGAGTAAATTCAGCTTCACTGGCAAAAGGCTGCTGGACAGACATTGAAAACTTTTGGGACAGGAGATGTTAAAATCAAGCCACCCTGGGTGCTGGTTAACCAAGAGATGATATGGCAAGTGCTTAGCAACGATCCTTCCCAATTTTTTTTAACCTGCACCAGCCTCCCACAGAGAATGACAAGGAGTTATTACCTACTGACAATGAGCTCTTTCTTCTGCTTCTTGTCCCATTAGGCCCTGATCTTTGATGCTTCTGCACAGAAGTTATTTTGAATATCTAAATACCTAAAAGACGTGATTGTGTGCACAAAAAGCTCTTCATGGTGGTGAGAATCTGGGGATACTGAAGGAAAATCTCTGAATAAGGGAGGCGACTGGTTTTGCCTGTGTAGTGCTCAGCACCTCAGAGCTCAGAGTGATGGTGGCACTGAAAAATATTCAGTTATCTATTAAACTGTCTTATCAGAATTAGTGATGTTTATATATACATTGCTTCTCTTTCTGACCAGCACATTTTTAAAAAGCAACAGAACACTGATGTAGTCCAATAAAATGTAGAGACATTCCTTCCTTTGAGAAAAAATCCAATTATGTGGGCTGTGAAACCTTACAATCTATAACACAACTCTATTGCTTTCAGCATATAGAGCAAGGAAGACAGAGGCAAGGCCAGCACCTGTTTGACTGACACATCTCACTCCTGACAAGACAGTCACCCACAGATGGCAAAGAGAAAAGGTACCAAAGTTAACCAGGGGTTTGGAGGCACTGACTGAAACAGGCTCTGAGCCACGTTCAGAGAAGAAAGGCAAGATGCTCATTTATTGGTGTTTGAAGGGGCTAAACACAGAAGCTACCTATGGAGGATGGGTTTAATTCTGCTTTTTCCATTTCAAAGCTTTCTCCAAGCTGTGCATCAAGACAAACACACAGCTGATGGCAAAAGAGGGCAGGGCAAAATACATCTGGGAAGATACATGAAGAAGTGTTTTTTTTCTGATACTGTTCCCTGCTCTGATCATCCCTTCCACCCACATGATGTCAGTCCCAAGTTCTTTTATGTGGGCAATTAAAAATTCTTATCCATGGCTTGATTTATCTTTCTTTAACATGTGTAGATCACATGGAGATGAACTATGTGAATTATTACCCTGTGGAGCCTAAACACATGCTTTTCTCTTGATTTATTATTCAGATTTATAAATGTACTCTCTTCAGGGTTTGAGTTAGACGTTTTTTTTCTGTGTTAAAAAACAAGGATTAAATCTTGACCACAATGCCTTGATTTAAGCTTGATCTTTCAGAGCACCATTTTCTTCCCTGCTTTTCTGCCTCCTGCATATCAGAGGTTACATGACTAAGTTCTTCCTGCTGCCACAAACTGATTTTTTGAACACAAGATTGCTCTTGTTTGGCTCATGCATGGAATACCATAAAATCCAATCATAGTGTCTGCATTGACTAAATCTTTGTTTAAAACTATGGAGGCTCAGCGTGCCCTTTTCCTCCACAGCACACTGGAGAGAGCTCTGAGGGAGGCAAAAAAATGACAGGATGCCTCCGAGGACCGTTTTAAATCAGTCCCAGAAAAGGGGCATTGAGCAAAGAGGGGCTTCAGTAGGTCAGAATTCAGCCTTTCAGTTCTATTTTATGAAAAATAAATTCTCTTCCCAATATAGCACCATCAATCACTCTATAGCACGGAGGAGTTTTCAGGTCAAAGGTGCCTGTCCTGTATAACCAGCAGAGATAAATGTGAGAAGCAATCTCTGATACCTGTTCACATGCACGACACTGGATCTTCACCTTTGCCATCAAGTCCAGAGAGAGCTGATTGCAGAGGCACGATGCCAAGGAGGCCCCAGCAGAACTTCTCCTTACATGGCTGTGGCCACGTTTATCCATTCTAGTTTATCAATTAAAAGCCATTCATGACTGTGAACTACAAAACTCTGAAGGTTTCTCTAGCTCTACTTCCAAAATGGAGTTGGGCATCCCAAGTTCCAATACAAATGCAAGAGTGGAAGTTCTACATTCAGTTTATCAATGCTATTCTCTCTCTAGACTTCAGCAGCTGTAGCCAGCAGCAGCTTCAGTTAGATTTGTATCCACAAGGTATTATTATTATTTCAGAGTCACTCTGACATCTTCAGAAACTTTCATTGTATTTCACTCAGATAAAACAGAGGCTGTCACAATAGCAAGCCCCAGGGCTCCCTGAAAATACATTTTTTTAAGTCAAAAGAGTGGCAGTTGGTCTGTCCCTGAGGATCAGCATCACCAATACTAGAACAAACTAATCTTCCCAGACCTGCACAAAGCCAAAGCCATCCTTACTAGGAACTCTTCATCCTTCTAGACCAAGTCCTCTCTCAATGGAGCTTGTATGTGGACTGTCAGTTCTAAAAGCCCAACCTGCTTAAGACTAATGCCCTAGCATGGTTTGCATAGATTCAAGAAAGATACCAAATTAAAACTCACACCTGAAGGAACTTGTGGTTCTTGAAGGAGACACAATCAAGCTATTGATTAGATGGTCACCAAAGCTGATGGCTGATGAGGGCAGAAGACTTTTGAAAAAGACTCTTCAAGCTTTTGAAAAGACTCTCCATGTTGACAAAATTTATTCCCTCTGGATTGAGGGGCACCTGGCCCATTAGATATAAAGATATATTTTCACTTCAGTCCACATTTAGCCCTTTACAGACTTTATGTTTCCATCTAGTTAAAGTGACCTGAAATGATTAATAGAGAAGAATATGAAAATTATGTTCTTAAAATTATGGCAGAAACAGCCAGTTGAACATGTGCCTCATGATGGATACAGCTTCCATCATCAACCTGATGCACCAATTGTCCAATTACAGCCTGTTCTGCAAACAGCATTTTCTTTGTGATAATTTCTGCAGCAACAAACTTTTCAAGGAGATGGTTTGATGTTTCCCACAGATTATTTTAAGACAATGCTGAGCAACTGGGTAATTAACATAATATTAAAAAAAAAGTAAATAGAAAGTATGCTAACCAAAGGTACATAACATCTGAAGCTCTTCTGTGTGGCAACAATCCTGTGGCTATATGAGCTAGTGAATAATATAAACAGAATGATTCTGATAAAGTGAAGGATTGGATAGAGATTAATTAAATCAGGACAATAAAGACATATCTAAAAGATTTCTAGAAAGAATAAATCAAATTACAAATGCATTATTACAGAACCTGAGGTCAGCAATAATATTATTGGAAAGGATCTTTGAATTAAGTCCCTTCTGGTGTATTATCCAGGCCATCAGATGGTTCACATCCCTGAGCAGCTCTCTGCTGCTGGTAGAGAGGTCCTGATGAGAAGAGGAGCAGTTGCTTTTTACAGATGGAAAACCATCAAAGGAAGGGTTAAATCACGTGTCCAGAGTTACACTGGATCCTGAGAGAGCAGGAGATTCCAGAATGAAATAGCTCTCCTGCATTTTAGTTAGGCATTTAGTGCTTGCCAACCTTAAAGGAACCTTGTAAAACTAGCTTGCCCAAATTAGTCCCTTTTCCAAGCTCACCTCTCTCTGTGCTTCCCCACGACTTGCAACGACCTTCTCATACAGCTTTTTGGGAGCAAGAAAAAAAAGGCCCCAAAGCCTTACATACAAGCAGTCATGTCCTGACTAAACTCTTTTGGGACCTTCTCTGATATTAAGTTGACATGTTTTATTGTAGCCATTTTAATGACTGAAACCACCTCACCTTCTCACATAAAAAGAGTTTGTCAAGTTTTAAAAGCACACAATACCCTGTAAAAATCCAAGAATCCTTCCTAAGAAAGAGTTAACCCTAGATCAATGGCTATGACAGGTACATATTACCAGAACATCTTAGCTTGAAGTGTTAATTTTGTTTTCAAATGAAATTCCTGAAAGACTCTCTGACATTCGCACTGAAAAGATCCCAAGTCAAGACTTTGCTCAGCAATTTCAATCAGCTTGTTCTCTTGTATCAGTTGTTTGTTCAGTATTTATTCCCAGGTTTTGTTTCCCTGTCACCTCCATACCTGCCCCGCTGCCCTTGTTTATCACGTGGGTCTCTACATGCTCATAATTCTTTGAGTGTCCTTACAAATAGCTTAAAAAAAAAAGAAATCTATAAATCACAGTATGAGTTCATGAAACAATGCATGAATAAGTCATTTCCTGCTTTAAATACACCTCTGAGTAAATGATCCAGAGACTTTTCAAGAACCATTTACATAACAGTCGCTGATACAGTCTTCAAATTTTCATGTCAATCTCAAAATGGCATTTTAAATCACCCCATTTTCCTAAATGAGGTGAACGAGTCTTAAGAGCAGATTTTTTAACTTCTAGAGCTCTCCTTTTAGCTACAAATCTTTAAATGTTGAATTCCCTTCTCCTTTCTTCATTTGGGGTAGTCCAGGCATGTCAGAAATGCTCTATATGTATAACCTATAATCCAAATACAGTAGGGGTGCTACTTCAGAGAGCACATTTTCTTTTACAACTACAAATGCCTTAAATTTCAGCAACTGCCAATCCCCCCCCCTCACAGTCTGCAGTTTGAAAATAAAATTCAGAGGCTTTGCTAGCTGTGAATAACCACGTACTTCAGGACAACTGGGAAGACATCTATGAATCACAAGATTTATCAAGTAGTTACAAATAAATTTAGGTCATTTCCAGGTGTAATTCATAGGCAAGTAAATAAGAGAAGAATTGGGCTTCCACATGGATTTCTGCAGTACTGCAAAACCATCTTATGCTGGCTTGGGTTGAGAAGCCAAGAATGGGCTCAAAGATCAATTTATTTTCAGAATCTTGTTGGAGGGGAAATAACAGTAGGGAAGGTCAAACATCACTAACTGGCACCCAGAGAGGTTTCTAAATATGGTTCCTGCAGCAGCATGATTGCTCCAAAGACACCAAGGGATGCTTGCTAATTCATCAAGTGGGTCAATCATCAAGGGGTCACAAGCTCCATGTGCTAACTCTGCACAGGGTTCTACAGAGAATGGCCAAAATGTTTTTCTTTGCCTCAGGGTGGTACAGGACTGGGCTGAAGAGCTTTTCTTTCCCTTTGATTACACAGATGGACATAGGAGGACTTCTGCTGCCAGCCTGAGAACACAAAGCCAGTGTTCACATGAGCTTCTCTCGGAACGTCTTTGCGATTAAAGGTCTTGGAGCCCAAGAGAAAGGGCAGAGACAGAGACTGTGATCTCTAGCACTGCAAGAGTCTCTTTGGAGACCAGCCTCTACATCTGCAACAGTCTTGATTATTTTTTTGCTGAGCCAGGAATTCAGGAGATGGAGGGATAAAAGAGCACATCCATAGCAATTGGCACTTTTGATTGACCTCAAAGAACTCGAGGACTAGGAGACATAAATTCCCAAAGATACAGCCACATTTCTTTTTTTGTCTTCGAGTCTGAATGCCAAAAAATAAGACAGTTGACTTTGATGTGCCCTATTCCCAAACAGTAGAGGCAGCACTTGTGACCCTGAGAGACTAAAAGCCACAGAATAGCCTATTCTTCAAGTTCACTGAAGAGGTCATAGCCTTGTAGGTGTTGAATCCAGAAATACAATGTGATTTAGAACACAGAAGACAAAGCAGCTGGGGGAAGGGCAGTTGCCAGAAGGCTAAGTCCAGGCTGAAGCATAAAAAGAACAAGAAAAAGGCAATGCAAGTTCACAATGACATTAAAAGGGAATCTGCAAAGAGTCAGAGGGTGAGGACCTGTGACCCTACCCTAATAGAGCTGAGCATGAGCGCTGGGTCACCAAAGCATCTGAAAGGACCTAAGAAGGAGAGGAGCAATCCATCATTTTTATTACCATGCACAGGGAAGAGGAGAAGCTTGGAGTCACCCCCATGCTGGGCAACACTGGTAGGATTTCTCAGACGACCTCAAGGCTCAGCAAAAGGACAGCTGTCCTGGTCTGGGGTAGAACAGAGCTGATTCTGTTCAGTGGTTTTACTTTTACAGCCATTTTACAACAGCGTTGCCAGAGGAGAGGAGATTATGAAAGATGATGTGAAAATTAGAAAAAGTGGGAGCCAGCAGAAAAGCCAGCAGAAGTAAGAGAGAAAACTGCTTATTGGTTTTGTTGTAGTCATCTCAGAAGTGCCTCTTTCTGGTAGAAGTCCTGGTTTTATCAAATTCCAACAGGTAGTGCTGCCAACTCTGTTGCACAATAAACACTGGAAAAAAAAGCATTTAGAGAACACATCAGTCATAACTACATGACATCTTAGTGATGCTTCTTTCTGAGAGTGAGAACAAACAGTATAATTCAACTTCTAATGAAGTCAAACAACCCAAAAAGTAAAAGAGCAAGAGGAAACGCTCCCTCTCTCTCTCTCCCATCACAAAACACATTAACAAAATGGAGTGTTCATGATTAATTCACATTCCTTTCCGACCGTCTATCTTGCTAAAGCAGCAGAAAATTCAGCTCATTGTTTCTTCCCTCTGAAGATATAGGAGACATGACATCATGGCATCTCATGTAACAGTCAAACCAGAAAGCACAGCTGAGAGGTTTTGAGGTTTCCTAGCAAACATCAGGATGTCTGCAGCAATTTCACCTCCTGGGTGAGAACTTCAAACTGTCTCCGCAAGGAAAGGATTTATCAGACACTTGGCAAAGAGCACAGCGTTTGCTGCCCCCGCCGCCTGTTGATGGACAGAAAATTCCACAACATCACGTTATTTTAGGACTCAAGGCTCCTAAATTGGGTCATAAAAATGCAGAGAGTGGAGATCTTTACAACTACAGAGAGACTCATGGACGTGCCAAGATGGACTCCTCCCCTGGGTAGAGGAGTAATTAGAAAGTAGTGACAATTTGTACAATATACAAGGGGAGAAAAGGTTTTCCTTTGCTAAAGAAGAAAGCTGGGAAGCTTTAAGTATAGTACACTTCATGGAAGTGAGCTTTTCAAGCTATTGCAATTAAGCCCAGCAAACTCCTCCAAATCGTTCAGATTGTTCCAGCTCTCACCTGCCTCTGTTCTACATTTTCGTGCAAGGAAAAACTTATTTTACTTTGAAAATCTGCATAATTAAAAACGGTGCTGTCTCCTGATTGATAAAGTTTCAAGTGACAGCTTTGCAGCAAGCTGCCTCCCACACAGAGGCAATTTGTAAAAGCCTTTCAGAGTTTTATGTAACTGAAAAATCCGAGTTGCTTTCATCCAGGTCTTTCTTTCCAAGCACCAGTTTAAATGTGCCTGAGAGGAACTGCAACAAATAGATGCTTGAATATAAGATGAATTTAGATACCAATAATTTTGCCTCACGATGAGGCTGACCAGCAAAGGCTTTGTATTCCTGCTTTGTATTTGGCAAGTTTGTAAACAATTTTGTACCTAAAGCCCAACCTAACCTTGTTTTTTCAAACACATCTGGACACACATTTGCTAGAGCTCAAATGGGTTTGTGAGCCCCACGAGAGCAAACTCTAAAGGAACTTAAGTGAGAAGAGAAAAAAGATGACATTGATTCTTTCACTGGGTTTAGGGGAATATAAATCTGTGTTTGTTTTCTATTTTCAGTCATATGCTACATTAAACACTAGAGGGAGTACAGAAGAAAGCTGAATATTTCCTTCAGACAAAAGTGAAGTACACAAAATTTAAACTTGAGTTCTAAAGGTTTTACCCAAATCCATAGATCTCCAAAATTTGCAGAGATCTAAGCTGATAGGGATAATACAGCTACCCAGGCTAGATATAAAAGTATCTGATGGCTTCTATGAGTTCTAGCTCTTAGAAAATAATCTCAACCCCAGAGCAGTAACCTGGATGTAGGTATCTGCCTTCCCAGGCACATCTTCAGCTATGAAGGTAGAAGTAATGCCCTTTGCACAGCCAAATAAACCCTGAAAGCAATGCAGCTGGATCAAAGTTTGCCCACTATAAAACATATTTTTACTAAAAGCAAACTTCACTAGTAGGGTTTGTGTTTATTTAATAAACTGATGTAGTTCTTACACCCAAACAATTGTGATATTTACAGACCAACCCCTGCAACCTTGCACAAATGTGGTAGAAACTAAGTGAAAACATTACCAGGAGTGTCTGCATTCAAAGAGAAGAGAAAAAGAGGTATTCAGAAGAGTAAAATACTAAGAGAATTTAAAGACATTTCCATTTCAGTACTCTTAGATATGTCTAGTAAATTATTTTAATGGTCTAAAATTACAGTCAGCTATTGCATAAGGTTCACAATAAGTACATCTCCAACCCTCATGCACATGGATTTTCATTTACTTTGTATTTCGATTAACAGAAACAGGCAAAAATCACTAAAAGAGAATTCAGACCATAGTTTGGATTATTAGGACTAAAAGTCAAGTCATGAGAAGAGCTGCCTATCTGTCCTGTTTTGCCTCATGCTTTTTCCCACAGCATTTTACACGTTTCAGACACTATTATCCCAAGATGAGTGCAGCCAGGCTGGGTTGATCTGCACATCCCCAACCAGCTCCTCCTCATTCTTCACTAGCAGACCCAGCAGAGCACCTCCCCTAAGCAACCTGTCCATGGGACACATCAACAAGTTGCCTTTAACACTTTCCAGAAATCTCCTGCATTGCTTCCAACCCAACCAGGTGCCCTTGCAGCAGATGGTTGAAGTCTCCAGCAGGAACTTTGAGGCTTCCTGCAGCTGTTTGAAGAAACCTTGATCCACCTATACCTTTGTACCATACACCTCCCATGCTGTGCCTTCCATCATCTTCTCCAGTTCTGCCCCAGATCCTCTCAACCAGCTCAGCACCTGCTCCTCAGCACAGCCCTGAGCATCCTTACCTCAAACTTCACCCCCAAACACCCTGTTAATACAAATATCCTCGACCAAAGTGCAAGGAGACAGATTGATTTCCTATCAGTTTCTTGCCCTTATGCCAAGAAGACATCAGCCAATTAGCTGTACCCTGTGCTTGTAAGCCTGAAGACTTTTGTTTCATACAGAAAATGACAGCAGCCTGAATGATGAGGTAAAATTGCTCAAGACAGCAAACCTGGAATACCCTTTGCCAGGCACATTTGAATGACTTTCTTTTTTACAGTCAATAGACTTTTCTCTTTTGTTCCAGCTCTGTTGTGATCTTTCCCCACCAAAGTATTTCTTAATTCAGGAGTTTGTCAGGTAAAAGAGAATTTACTTTAGAGGAGGTTTTCACTTATAAGTGATTTGTTCTTACTGGGGTATGTTCTTCACAGAAATTCTATATTAAATGTTGCATTATGCAAACAAGAGTGCTAAATAATTAAAGAATATTTTTTGCTAGTTACTTGCAAGTGGTAGTTGTTTTTTTAACTCACCCAGTAAACAAGGACAAACCACTTACCCTCCATAACTTTGGACTACATAGAGTCCAAATCCCTTCTGTGAGAGAAAAGAGGAGGAATTTTGACTCTTGTCCCATACAATTTTGCTGCAATCTTTGTTGCTTCAAAGGGTGACTGTGGAAAAAGCAAAATATTTGTCTGGTGGTAATGGTCTCATCTATCTGTAGCACTTGAGAGCACAGCTGCCAGCTGGATGGATAAATATCACATTGCAGATAGATTGGGTCTGCAAAGCAGCGAAAAGGGAATGTTAATTTAGGCTCAGCCCTCCCAAAACCAGGGAGGGCTCCGGGCACGTTGGGGTAAACCAGGTCTCCAGGAAAGCCTGTGCCTTGCTCTGGCCAAGGACCTGCTTAAAGTACTTTGAATTACAGATTTTTCTAATTACCTTGAGCACTGAGTCTAGAGCTGATGGAGAGAGAAGCACATGCCCAGGACTGGTCAAGAGAATCACTCCTAGAAATTTCTTTTCACTATTTTTCCATGTTCTCTGTTTCCTTTTGGCATCCTCTTTCTTGCTGTCTTGTCCTTTACAGTATTCCCTGTCCTCATCATCCTCTTTATCACAGAATCACAGAATGCTTTGGGTTGGAAGGGACCTCAAAAGGTCATAGGCACCTGTCAGGGAGCAGGGACATCCCCAACTAGTCCAATCCCCCACAGGGAGCAGGGACATCCCCAACTAGATCAGGTTGCTCAGAGCACCATCAAGCCTGACCCTGAATATCTCCAGGGATGGGGCCTCCACCACCTCTCTGGGCAGCCTGGGCCGGGGTCTCACCATCCTCATAGTACAGAACTTCTTCCTAAGTCTCATCTAAATCTCCCCTGCTTGAGTTTAAAACCACTGCCCCTCGTCCCATCCCAACACACCCTTTTAACCAGTCCTGCCCCAGCTTTCCTGTAGGCACCTTCAGGAACTGAAAGGCCACCAGAAAGTCTCCCCAGAGCCTTCTCTTCTCCAGGCTGAACAACCCCAGCTTTCTCAGCCTGTCCTCGTAGGAGAGGACAGGGAGTGTCCTTGAAGATGAGGTTCTGCAATGGAAGGAAGGACCCATCCTCATCACCCACCGTTGCACATTCTTCCACCTTTTGTTATAACTTTCAAAGCCAAAGCTATGTTTGAAACCTTTTCCTTTTCTTCTAACCTCATTGAAGATATTTTTCTTTTATCCAGCTGCCTGGTTATCCATCTGTGTGATTCTGGGGGTAGACCCAAGATAGTATCTACCACACCAAACAACTAGAACTCCATTGCTGCCTTCAAAGTGCAGCACATCCAGCCCAGCACTGTTTCTCTTGGATTCATGCATGCAAGAGGTTTTCTTTGGCGTAATGAACCAATCCATATCACCCAAACCAAAGGTGATCCCTACATGGGCTCTTGGCCAAACAGAAGGTAAAGTGCAGTAATTGGTTAAACTACAATAACATAATTAGGCATCTTAAGCCCTCAGAAGTCATAACAATTATTCCAAATTAAGCCAGAAGTAAGATGGAAAAATACTTTGTCCACAGATCCAAAAAGAATCCTACAGTCAAAATGAGCTGCTGATGTCATCCTGATATCAGACATCTAGGAGGAAAAAAGATTAAAAAAAGGAAAGTCAGGTCAACCTTGGTATTTTTACTCCTAATGCTTCCCAACAGCTCTGAGCTCTGGTGTTTTCTGTTCTTCAGGTGGCCAGACTCTGCTCTCCCTGAAGAGCATCTCCTATTGCACCATCAGAGAGAGAAGGGACTTCCCTTGGTGTCCTCCACAATCTGCCACTCATCTGCTGCATTTTCTCATGCAGACCTCTCTGCAATTGCTTCTGGCCTTCAATGAAAGGCTCCCAGATGCTTTTTCAAACCCTTGCCTTTATCAAACCAGCTTGCAAACTCATTGACTTCATCAACTTGGGGTCATGCACTTGACTGAGATGTCTGTGTGGAAAAGCAATTGAGTCTGGACTAAATGAGTTAATTTAAGTTGTTGGTAGGTTCTTAGAGAGTAAGGAGTAAATTAGGCTATATAGACCTCATTTGCCTTTGCAGGATAAGTCAGATCAGAAACCACTCTGAACTCCTGTTCTACCCAAGTGCTCCAGGCTAGAGGAGAGAAGTCTGGTTAGGTTTAAAACACTGGGTTGAGATGGCTCTGAACAGCACCAGGGGATCTGGGCACTACAACACTGCAAGAAATCAGAAGAAATATCCAAAGCACAAAAATAAAGCAGAAGCAGGGAAGGAGAGCAAGAAAGAACATTGAATTGGGCAACGAGGCTATGAGTAAGTCCTTCTTAAAGGACAGTTGTGGTATATTCTTCTCTCTTCTTTTTACTGGTTTTAAATCACTTCCATCAAGCCAAGTAGACAAAGAGACTTTGCTCTCAGGATACAGACAGTGAATATCCTTGTTGTCAGTCAGCTGTTACAGAACTTCAACTAAGCAGTGTTAATTATCTAATATCTAGGCACTTTTTCTGCTTCATAGTAATTTTCCATCCTATTAGTTTTTATATCAGAAGCCATGCAGAACTGGCTCTATTTATCTTTTGCACACTGGTATAGTTTGAGTTCCTTAAAATGCAGACCTGAATAAAATCTTAATATCCCTGATAATTTGTCACCTATCTGAAAACTGAACTTGAAATAGTTTGCAGAATCTCTTCCACACAGGTCTTTTGTTTTAATTGAACTTTCCTTTTTCCCACAGGAAAGCTAATTTAGTATGACTTGCCAGTACTAAAATTGAAATTCTTTGGCTAATTAATTTTTGTACCTGAAACTGAATATAGCTGACATTTTCCCCCCCCCCAGTTTTTAATACCTCCATCTCAAAAATTCAATCCTTGGCATATGAAACCAAAAGAGACTTAGAAAAGTTTTCAGGAATTAGAAAACTTTACAGGAATTATAAGGTTTAACAGGGATTACTTTGGAGGGTTATAAAAGCTTTTCATCTCTACAGAGCCCATAGCTAAAGTACATGCAAAGTCTGGAGCCAGCATGAACTTCCATTACAGAAGAGTTGAGTGGTAAGACAGGAATTCATGAACTTTTCAACCTCATTTCCACCAGCAAAAAACAGGAGCCACATTAATACTAATTTTCACAGGCAGAGATGAGATGTGCTGGTTGTAGGATTAGATAAATCCACACAAGCTAAAAGAATCAATTTTCATGTACTTACACCCTAAAAGAGTAAATCTCACCCCAGCAGCAGCACCAGAGATGAACTTGGTGACTTCAAGCATCAGGATGCTGCTAACTTTAGGCTTCTACACTAAAATGTTTGTCTTGCATCACTTGAAGCCTCAGACATTTCTCTGCTATCATTCTTGAATCGACAAATTTATATTTAAATAGCCATTAACACTGCAAAAAATCAGCCAATCTTTTACACTAATGCTTAGGGATATTTCTAACTGTTCTACACCTCGTGGCAAATGTTCCTCACTTCGCCTGGCTGATGGAATAATCTTACTGACTTGTATTTGCCCGTGGCAGAGTTAAGATCAACTCTGGTAATTGCAGCAAGACCTGTAATAAATTTAATTTGTACTTATGCATACAAATGGTTCTGTGCCATGCCCAGAATAGACAAGAGGTCACATTTCATGCCCGGGTGGGACACGGGACTTCTGCAGCAGCACCAAGGACCAGGGCTGAAGGTTGTCTCCCACCACACAGGGCTCTCCTGGGTGCACCCAGGGGAATCTGCCTCACCCCTCCCTTTGTCTGCCTTTCCTTAACACACCGTGAAGAGCCTGCCAGGGGAACCCAGGGAAGCCACACGCCCCCAGGCAGAAGGTAATACATGACATTTCTCCACCTCTCCAGATGTGCCACGTCCCTCAACAGCCACCGCGCCCCACAAGCCGCAGAACAGTTGTTTCCTTTCTCTGGAAGCAGAAAAATCACTGGGATTTGTCTGTTCCCTTTCCCTTAGACATCTTTCTACACCACCTGGAAGCTTTCAAAGAATTCCTTTGAGACTCCAGAAGAGACAAAGAAGCACCTGCTGAAGGCGAGCTGTCAACGCTGTGCTGCCTCTTGGCTCTTTTCTTCCTCTTTGTGGCTTCCTGACCAGTCACACCCTCATTCCACCCCTTGTGGGAGATTTGTGGAAACCCCCACGCTGCAAAACCCACACCAGGCAGACATCACCCATTGGTGTGCAATATCACACAAGGATAAAAGTTTCAGCTGGATATATCGTGGGAGGTGTCCCTGCCTGTGGAAGGAGGGTTGGAACGAGGGGATCTTTAAGGTCCTTTCCAACCCAAACCATTCTATCAGCCTCTTCTATATTTTATGATCCACCTCTTTATCTTTGAGCCCTTTGAACCTTCACAAATAAGGGTCAGCTCTCAGGATTGCTGTGATGGAGGTGGGTTTGCCCTCCTGAGTTTTCCTCCTGGAAACACTTGTCCCCTTGGAGCAGACCCTCCAGAGCTGCCTCTTCAAACCAAACGCAGCAGCCTGGAAGGTGATGCAAACAAGACACGACAGCAACACCTTTCACAGGCTTAGTTAACTTGAAGTGCTAAATTAAAGGAAGAGCAGGTGTCTGCTAAGTCTAGGCCTGCAGGCCCTTCAGAGGTGGGGGGAAGTGTCAGCATTACGCTCTCATTGATCTGGTTTTGGCTAGCAGCACAAGTTCAGGAGGGGAGAGAGGTCTCCTGTACGGGCCTGAACATCCAGCACCTGCAAAGCACAGGCCTCCCCTTCATCTCACCCTCCTTTGAAGGCTTCTCTTGTCTGTCACACAGCCCAAGCAGAGACCCCAGCCCCTCCCAAGCATGCCCACAAACCAATACTGGTTGCCAGCAAAGCAAAACACTCCCAGAACCCACGTTTTAAACTCCTTCCCCAGTTTGGGAGCTCTGCTCGTGCATGTGAATATGTACGTGGCAAACATACAAAGCATGATATTTATGCAGCTCAGGACGTTTGAAGCAGCTAGAGATAAATATGTGTTCTTCAGCTGTGGTCTTCACATGATACAATGATCTTTTCAGACGTGCATATTTGAGGGAAGGAAAAGCCACATTTTATAAGTACATCCCATATAGGAAACTACACACAACATGCTTGGTTGGGACTCTTAAAATGCTTCAACCAACAAAGCACTCCATCAGTTCTACTCTCCTATGCAGCAGTCACCCATGAATTCTCAGCTTTCTCAATCATTATGTCTATAGCTCAAAACACCTTTCTGAATCTGCGTGGTGTAAGCACAGAACTGCACGAAACCATTTCATTTACACTTATTAAATTAATCTGAATTCACAATGCAACGACATCCAGGCCAAAAGACATCTTTCAAGACATGATATAAAATACAGATATTTAATGAAAAAGGGAATGAAGAGTTTTGGAGTTATTTTTAGTTCTAATGAATGACCTCTTGAAGACCAGGAGGACCTCATAGGACCTGTGAGCTCACCCTGGTGCAGGCACATGACCATAACTGTGGCTGCTCTGCTGGGTTCTGTTGGGAAAACAGACTTTTGGCAAAAGATTAACATTTTTGACTAACTGAAGCAGGTTTTATGTTGCGTACTGTAGGTCTTTTTGCTTCAATCTTGCCAAAACTGAGGTGGCTTTGTCTTCGAGACTCAGTTTCCAGGAGACATCCATCAAGCAGCATGTCACCTGTCAAACGTAAATCAACCAACCTCTGCCGAGTAATTTTTTTTAATTACTTGCAGAGCAAAACCTTGGGAGGCACACATGCTAATTTTTTTGGTTTTTAATAGGACGCTATTTTGCTCTTTATGTTTTCGTCTTGGTCAGAAGCCTGGTGGTTTGTACGTGTGGTTTTGGACCTTCTAAATTATCAGGAATAAATAGTTAGATGCCTGTAATTCAAGGGGAGCAGAGGATCCTGTCACTGCTGTGCCTGAGCAGGATTTTAAAATGCAGCAGAGTGATCCTTCTGTTATTTTCCGACCAGCCAGGGGAAGAAGTGACACCTAAGGCTATGTCTACATTATTTATACCACTTTGATAGATTAAATCTTTACCACAAGGATGAGCTTTTCAAACATGCCCGAAAATGTTTAAAGATTCCACAGGTGCTCTTCCCGAGTGCAAACAAAGGCTTCTCTTTGTAGTACAAAAGCAAAATTAAAACGTAACAAAATCCTGGGAGCTATAGTCTCTGCTTAAAACAAATCCTTGACTGGACATGTTGGATTTATTTATTTTTAACTAACATATTTTTGGAACTCACCAGAGTAATAACTATCTACATGGGCGTGTGTGTGTGTGTATACATGCATGCAGATGTATTTATAGATGTACACACATCTGCAAAAAAAGCTTCCTAGAATACCAGGTTGGAAGGGACCTCAAGGCTCATCTGGTGCCGCCCTTCTTGGCCCAGCACCTTGTCCAGGTGAATCTTAGAAGTGTCCAGTGTTGGGGATTCCACCACTTCCCTGGGGAGATGAGAACAATGGCTGATTGTTCTCCTTGTGGAAAATTTTCCTCGTGTCCAACCAGAATCCCCCCAGGTTTCAGTTGTGCCTGTTTCCCCTCCTCTTTTCCATGGGACTCCCTGTGAAAAGGGAGTCTCCATCTTCTTTGTAACCACCCTTTAAATTCTGGAACATGGTGACAAGGTCTCCTGTGAGCCTTCTTTTCTCCAGGCTGAACAAACCCAGTTCTCTCAGCCTCTCCTCCCACGGCAGCTTCCCAGCCCTTGGATCATCCTTGTGGCCCTTCTTAGGACCCTCTCCAGCCTGTCCACAGCTTCTGTGTGTAGTGGGGACCAAAACTGGACACAGTATTCCAGAATTGGCCTGACCAGCCCTGAGTAGAGTGGGATGATGACTTCTTTATTCTGCTGGTGATGCCCTTGCTGATGCCACCCAGCATCCCGTTGGCTTTCCTTGCTGCAGCAGCAACTCTTCACTCACATGGAGCTTGCTGGCCACCAGGACTCCCAGGTCCCTTGCCCAGAGCTGTTGCCCAGGTGGGTAGATCCCAGCCTGTGCTGCACACCTGATTTATGTTTTCCTAGGTGCAAGGCCTTACATCTTTCTTCGCTGAACTTCATAAGGTTCTTCTCAATCCGCCCTTCCAATCTATGGCGATCTTCCTGCAGGGTGGCTCTGCCTTCCAAAGTGTCCACTTCCCCACTCAGTTTGGTCTCACTGGCAAGCTGCATCAGGATATGACCCAATCCAACTATTTGCTCTGGTACCTTTTTGCTCTCTGTGTGACAGTCCTTGAATCTACTATTAGAAATACCTTCTTTTTTACCAACATTCTCTGCACTTAACAGCCACTGTAGATAATAAAATGTGGAGACTGATAAAGACTTAATAATTAATTCATCCTGGTACATTGTTAAGTACGCAGAACTATGAAAACAAGCCTCACACTCTTAGCTGAGCCTCTCTTGTCTAGAAAAGCACAGATATTTCATCTGAGAGCTCTCATACCAATTATTTGTGCCAGTTTCAGCTTCACATCCATACGTGGTCTTAGGTAAGACTCAATTGTATTTCTGTATGAAGAAAATACTTGAAAAGTATTAGAAAATACAACTCAGAGGTGAATACACAGCACAGAACTCCCCGGGCAGCATTTTTAAAATTAATTTCTCTCTGTCTGAAGACTGTGCTTCCTCCAGGTCCCTCATTTTGGAAGGAATTCAGTCCTGGAGGAAAGGCTCCAGTGAAGGCATTCTTCCATCACACCACTCCTCATCTACATTATCATAGATGTCCCATGTTGTCAGAGATCCTGACAACACAACGTGCTGCCTCCTGATTTAATGGCTTTTAAATTTTCGTTAAATCATTAATGAATTACATTTCTCTGACAACATGAGCAGACACTGTAAAAGCATCCTACAGACACAAAGTTTCTTGAAATACAGCTGAAAGCAAAGTAAATCAGTCCATTGGAAATTTCAGGACATTTCATAAGCTGTCAAAAATATGTTAAATCAGAAATGAGCTGTGGTGAGGTCCTTGTGTGGGACTGTGAAGAGAACAGATAGATGAATGTGAATGTCTTTGTAATCTGATTTATTTAAATATATTTCTTAAGTACTGCTGACATTGTTTGTACATGTGGGGATTTCAGTCACAGTGACAAACATGGTTAAGATTATCTTATGAAAACACAGAGTAGTTAGTAGGAGCACAGCTTCTGCTGTTCATGGCACGGACTACAACAAGTAGAATGGAACAGTTGAGTAAAAACTTTCCATATTGTGAACTTCTCTTGGCTCTTCAGAATATTACATTTTCTAATTACCTTGAAATTTTCAAAAGTTCATGCTATGGCTCTCACAGCAGCATAAAGAATTAGGCAACAAGATGAGACTGATGGAACAACTTTTGCAGTATGACACAATGCACCCATGACAGGTCTGGGGAGCAGAACCATGTTCTCCCATCCCTTCAAGTAATGATCCTTACAAGAAATAACTTCCTCTGTTTTTTCTTAAAAGAGAGGAGCTCTGAAGAGAGTGAATCAATCCTCATTTTCAAAGAGAGCTGCACGTGAGTAAAAAACACCTACTGGAAATCCTGGTGCTGACAACACTATGCATAGGCCCTGGAAGAATGCCCAGGGGTGTTATTTTGGAAGGATTAAGCCAACCAGAATGATGCACCTTGTACAAAAAAAAGAGCTGACTGCTATTACTTGGTCCTCCTGAGTTCAAGGAAACAGAATTTAGGGTACACTTAATTGTGACCAAAGGCAGTGCCACAGAGCTTACACTGGACTCACACAACCATGTTTCTCTCCTCTTGGAAACTGCTTGAGCAAAAAGGGGTAACTGCTGAGAGGAACAAGAGCTATGAGAAAAGACAATCCATGAAGGACAGTGCAAGACCTCCCTTGCAACTTCAATGGAAATGTCACTGTAAGCTTAGCCCATAGCTGGGGCTAAACTCTATCAGTTGCTCTGTCAGCTGTTGGCCACCCCTCAGACAAGAAAGGAAAAGGAGAGGATTGAAATGAAAATGTATTTAGTGAAACAGCAAAACTAAAACCAATGCCAGTAGAAAGCAACCAAAGTTATACTCAGCCAGCACATGTACAGCAGTCACAATAAACAGGAATGTTGTCCTCAGGAGCATGAAGAGGAGAATCAGAAGAAGCCTAAGCAGGAGATCTGCCCTTCCCAAACTTCCCCTCTTTATACTGAGCCTGATATTTCTGGTCTGGGATACACCTGGAGCCAACTTGGGTCAGCTGTCCTGGCTCCCTCCAACCTCCTCATGGCCTGCAGGCTGTGGCAGGTCTTTGATTCTGGCCCAGAGAAACCAGGACAGTCACCAACAGCTCCTGCAGGTACAAAACACCCCATAGAAACCTAACTTCAAATAGTCTAACTCCCAAGAGAGGAGCTTTGAAGAAGCACAGAAAATTTCCTCAATATTGGTAACAAAGGCCAGAAAACATCAATTTCCCTAGTGATGGTTTTTCTGTTTCTGAAACCAAATGCTTTGGGGTTTTTATGAGGATTTATTGAAAGGGCACTTTCTTAATGTTCTAACAAAAGTAATGTAATCACTGTACACTTCCAACTGCACATGGGCAATATTTGTAATCTTACAGTACACTTCTTCAGATCTAGTTGCCCAAGATCTTGAACATACAGATCTGAAGCAGGTCCAGAGAAGGGCAACAAAGCTGCTGGGGAAGGGTCTAGAGCCCAAGTGTGGGGAGGAGCAGCTGAGGGAGCTGGGGGTGCTGAGCCTGGAGCAAAGGAGGCTCAGGGGAGACCTTCTGGCTCTGCACAGCTCCTGACAGGAGCCTGGAGCCAGGGGGGGGTCGGGCTCTGCTCCCAAGGGACTAGTGGCAATGGCCTCAAGTTGCCCCAGGGGAGGTTTAGCTTGGACATGAGGAAAAAATGTCTTCCCCAAAAGGACTGTCAAGGCCTGTGCCAGGCTGCCCAGGGCAGTGGTGGGGTCCCCATCCCTGGAACTATTCAAAAGCCATGGAGATGTGGTGCTGAGGGACATGGTTTAGCAGTGGATTTGTCAGTGCTGGCTTAACGGTTGGAGCTGATGATCTTAAAGGTCTCTTGTAACCAGAACAATTCTATGAATCTATTCTATAAGAGAGAATAGACACAAATACCACCACTACAAATGGCTCTGGACCTCTGCTAAATCTCCAGTTTTAATACAAAAATACCCCCAGAATATTAAGCTTTTTTTTAAAAAAAAAAAAAAAAAGTAGAACTATTAAACAACTGCCATAGATTGTGTTTCTTATTCTTAGGCCATTTAATCACAAATTTGGAGGCAAGCAAGAATTAAAAGATTAAAAACCTATAAACCATATCTGAATCTGTCATTAGAGCT
>NW_008615580.1:0-16508 GCF_000691845.1 Merops nubicus
CCTGTAGCAAATTCTCCTTATCTCAGCGCAGGGGGGTTTGTATTTTTCTCCCTTTATTCTCCCTCCCGTGTAGGGGGTTAGGAGGGTGAGCAAGCAGCCCCGTGATGCCCGGCTCCTGCCTGGAGCTAAACCACCACAGTCTTTTCTGCACCCAGCGAGGGGCTCGAACCCAGCATATCTGAGATTAAGAGTCTTGTGCTCTGCCTAGCCGAACCAGGACACAGCGTTCATTCACATGTTGGGCAGAGAGCCTGACAGCTCCTGATTATGCCTGTGATGACTTAATTGTGGGGCAAGAAGCCCTTATCCATGAAGTCAGTTAGCAAAGTCTTAATCACAGACTTGCAGGTGTGGAGGTGCTTAAGTGCAGTCAGAGATGGTTATGGTTGGGTTGGTAATATCACCTGTGAAGGCAACAATGAGTCTTTTGCCTCAGAGAGGCAATGCACAGTCATTGGTTCCCTGACTCCAACCTGTTGTGCTGTGCCCCAGAGCATATGGAATAGGAACTCAGAGGATGCCTGGATCCCTGCTTCTGGCTCAGGACAGAGCATAAGGACCCAAGAAGGTTCTGAGAGCTACCTGCTGTCAGCAACAGGGGAGATGTGTGTCCCTCTTTAGGGACACATTGTAGGAAAGGTATAGACCAAGCTAGATGGAGTTAAATGATACAGTTTTCATAGTGGGGATGTACCTGGAAAGTGAGAAATACAGAACTGTAGGAGTGGACATGATTTTGGTGGGAATTAAAGGACTGGAGGGATATTATCTGTTTAGGATGTAGCAGAACACAGGTGGGTTGGAATCCTGAGTGGTACACTGTAAGATGCTTGGAAGTGGATATGGTAGACTATCGCTTCTAGCAAATGTGTGGCCAAGAACCAGAAACTATCATTGCTCCAGCTTGTTACCTGTATGGCCATTGGTGCCAGGATGAGTCTTGTGAGCTGTCTTCACTATGATTTGCTTTCTGAGCCAGAATTACATATCTTAGCCTTAAATGAAAGTTCTTGTCTCAGTAGGGATGGCTATATGTTTTTCAGCCAGGCTTTGGCCAATTTTAGCAAGTAACATGTAGGTTCAGCCTTTTCTCCCTTTTCTACAGGCAAGGTAGCACAATATAGTTGAAACAGGATGAGTGAGATTTGTGTAGGCCTTGGAAGACCCTCGTAAAGTGGGAAAAATGACCATTCCCTATAAAAATGCATATCAGAATGAGGGAGAATTTTGCATGACCAACCTCCCTATCCCTTCTTTTTAGCTTAGTGTCGTTTCCAGGGAGGATTATTGTTCATGTCCAGCACCTAGACAATGTTCAGGACATATCTGAGACCTGAATGCCAGGAAAGGTTATAAAAAGATAATATGGATTTTATTGAAATCTGCATTAAGGTTTGGACTACTAAAATAAATCTTAAGAGTCACAGTCACATTATCTAATATTCAGTACTGTTTGTATTTCCAGTACTATCAGTCTTGAGATTCCACTGTGTTTTTTACTTACATGTAAACATTTAGATGAACATTAAGGAGCTGATTGATTTTTCTATACACAGAATGATTTATTGATACTTTTCTCAGATTTCATAATATTCATTTGCTAATGGCTCAATTGATTTTTTTTTTTTCATCAAAGAAACACCCAAACAACAACAAAAAACCCCAAGCCATCCAAAACCTTAGGAAACTGAAGATGTTGGGGTTTTTTTCCTATATAGCATATATGTGTGCAAAAATATGTACTTAGAGATAATAGGAACATAAATAGTTGTAAACCAATGTAGTCTGTTCTGAATATGAAGCCATAATCTCCGCAAGGGGCATTCCTGCAAAGTATTACCAGGAATGTGTGTTGCTGTTTGTAACATTACCATAGGCTGCACTGGTGGCTTTGCAATTTAATTGTTTGTCTTTGAAGGAACATTTAATCTCCTTTGAGAATGGATACTTAAAGGAGACAGATCTGAGTTTGGACATTCAATTTTTTTTTTATCTGTGTGTGTGTGCATGTAGGCAGGCTTACTTGCCTGTACAGAACTCTGTTAATGTCTGTGGGATTTGGGGCAAGTTCTGCCACCCCTATTTCCATAACAGCTTGCAGCAGCTTGTAGTATATTTTCTCCCACTTCAAGGCAACTGCCACTACTTCATGAAGTATTTGAAAGTTAGAACTCCAACTGTTTCATCTTTATTTGAAGACTTCTTTTTAAAACATTTTAATTTGGCATTTAATCTGTAGTATATTGAATAAAGAACACAACTGACTTGATAGAATCAGTTTGAAAAGACCTTTAAGATCATTGTGTACAGCCATTAACTTAACACTACCAAATCCACTGCTATACCATGTCCCTAGTTAGTGCCCTATCTACACATCTTTTAAATACCTTCAGGGATGGTGACAGGACCACCTCCCAGGACAGCCTGTTCCAGTGCTTGATAGCCCTTTCAGTGAAGTTTTTTCTTCCTAACGTCCAACCTAAACCTCCCCTGGGACAACTTGAGGCCATTTCCTCTTGTCCTATCACTTCTTTCTTAGAAGAGACTTACCTCCACCTTGTTACAATATCCTTTCAGATAATTATAGAGGGTGGTAAGGTTTCCCCTTAGCCTCCTTTTCTTCAGAATAAACAACCCCAGTTCCCTCAGCTGCTCTTCATAAGGCTTGTTCTCTAAGCCCTTCACTAGCTTCCTTGCGCTTCTTTGGACACACTCCAAAACCTCAATCCCCTTCTTGTAGTGAGATGCCCAAAACTGAACACAGTACTTGAGGTGCAGCCTCAACAGTGCCAAGTACAAAGTGACAATCACTTCCTTAGTCCTGTTGGCCACACTATTGCTGATACAAGCCAGCATGCTGTTGGCCTTCTTGGTCACTTGGGTCCACTGCTGCCTCATATTCAGCTGGATGTCTATCGACACCTCCAGGGCCTTTACTTCTGGGCAGCTTTCCAGCCATCCTTTTCCAAGCATGTAGTGTTGCATGAGGTTATTGTGACCCAAGTGCAGGACCTGGCACCTGACCTTGTTGAACCTCATACCATTGACCTCAGCCCATCTATCCAGCCCAGCCAGGTCCCTCTGTAGAGCTTTCCTGCCCTTGAGTTTATCTATACTCCCACCCAGCTTCATATTGTCCGCAAATTTACTGAGGGTGCACTCAATCCCCTCAGTGTTAAAGATAAAGAGAACAGGCTCCAGTACAACGAGCCCTGTAGAACTCTGCTTGGGACCAGCCACCAACTGGATTTAGCTCCATTCACCACCCTACCTAAATCTGCTACCTAAATCAGCACAACAATGGCCCATTTACCCATGGTTTTTACAGTATATTAGGATAATATATTTATTTAAATAACATGTTAAATTCAGCATTTCTGAACTTGCCTTTTATATTTAGATGGCAGACAAAATAATAAAACCATTTAAACACATTTCAAATTTCCTTTTATTGCCATCTCAAAACTTAATGAAGGAGACAGTGGAGCTGCAAGCTTTAAAACACTGTGAAAGTTTTTAACCTCAGATGTGTGAGTTAACTCCTCTGCACTTATGGAATGCAATAAGTTCAAAGAGACATAAATCTGAGCACGTACTTCTCAGCTTTCAGAAATAAGGGTAAATTGTCTGCTGCAGTAGTGCTTGTCCTTTAAAGGTAACACACTGAAGAGAGAGGTTCCACTGACTGCTAAGTTCCTGCAAGTTAAATTTTGTTTCTATATATTAGAAACACTATACATATTTTTAACATTTGAACAAAAATAGTGGCAAAAACTCATTACTATCTCTTGCAGAATGTACTGACTTCTCATATATTGCACTGTGTGAGCAGGAGTAACATGGAACTTAGAACTAAGAGAGCACTTTGTCCTTAGTACTCTATTGCTCTGCCCCACAATACAAAACCTAATTAGTGCGTCCAAAGAAGCGTTAAATAGATTTCATGCTGTTTAAGAAAGGCATTACGGTTTTTTGTCTATTGCCAAACCTCAGAAGGAACGTTTGTAGTGCATATTTCTGCTGCCTTTTTCACAATTAAGGTGCAGTTTTACATTGTATCTGCCTCAGGAAGGCTCAGTAATTTTTTTGCTCATCAAATCTTCCCTCTCCTTGTTATGCTCTATTTGTTTTGGTGTTATTGCATAACGGTATTGAAACAGACTCTTAATGAACATCCCTGCTAGTCATTTCTGAATGGGGGGACAGCTCTTAGCACCAGAATATATCAGGCTGTCATGACTTTAGGTTCAGTAATTCTTTTTTGGTGCTGATCTTTAACTAGTAACTGAGAAGGAAGAGTTTACTTTGACATCTGTAGCCTGAACCTTTTCATTCTTGTGAGTTCTCATTAAAATGTGAGTTTTCTTCCCAAGGGTCACCATTACTGTCGGGCTTACACAGCCCTAATGGTGATGTTCTGCTTCCGATTTCATCCCTTAGCTGGCCTTGTCTGGCCTAAAGTGTCTGAACTGCAGACCTTCTAGACTATATATGCTGAAGTTCAAAAGGAGAAAAATACCACCTTAGGGAAAGGTAGAAAGGCTGCTTGAATTCTGCCAAGTCTTGCCTTGCTGTACATGGGCCTCTAAAACTATCTAAGCAACTTGAGGAATATCTCATTGCATCTAACTAATCTTCTGCCTCCCTGTTGGCCAGTTCTCAATTTGAATTTTTTGGTTTTGAGAGTTTCTTTTTGGCTTTAGCTCAGTTTCTTCAAATGTGTTTAAGTGATCTAGTTTGGGATTTTTATTAGGAGATATATATGAAACATTATACATCACTCATATAACTTGTTTTGCAAAACTTTTCTGACAGTACAAATTGTACTGAATTAATCTCTATGGTCTGTATTTTATCTAGTTTGTTGGTAGTATGAATTGATGTAAAAAGCATCAGTGATAGATCTGTGAACTGACTAGAGCTTTGGTTCCCCCTAGCCCATGGTATATGTCATGATGTAGTCATTGATTTGGTGATACACAGACATAACTATCAGGACATCCGCCTCAAGTATTTTGAGAATGGATACTTGCTAGGTCAATACTTATTTGGAAAGCAAATAAAGCTGTACCATAGCACTTCAAGATAAAAATGCTGTGGCAACTGTTGCATCACTATGCTCTCAGCACTTGGTGCAATATATAAAGTTGTTCAGGTAGCGTGTTTGCATCTCATTTAACTCATCAGCGTGAAATAGGTGTAAGCTTTGCAACACTCTTCGTTCATAGTTAACACAACTTCCCACCTTGGAGTCACCTGCTTTTTAGCTGTACCTTGTTTCCTGAATACTGAAACAGCTAGCTCACTCCCAGGAACACTGAAAACATAATAAAGGGCAATGTAAGAAAACACTTAACCTGGTCCAGAGACAACCTGTGTCTTTATGCTGTTACTTTGCATGAGCCTACAAAAGCACACGAGTAGGAGAATGATCTGAAGGTCACAGAGTGCAGTGAATTTTCCTGATGTTACATAATTAAAGAAACACCTGTTCTCTAGCCAAATAACTTCATGTTTATCTGCTGTGAAAATGTTATTCTTAATAACCCTAAAAAAGTCTAATTTCTTATGCCTGATGGAGGTTGAAAGCAGAGCAGCAGTCTATAAAACATAAAAAACATTAGTTCAAGATGTCTTAAAGGACCTAAGATTGATTTACTAGTGTCCCAGTTTGTGTTGGTTTCTTCAGTTGTTTAGCACACTTCAAATGGGACAAAATAAGATTCAAGACTGCCAATGATTTATGAAAGCTTAAGTTCTGAACTCCTGATGTTCTTAAGCCAACAGAGTTTGTAAAGGAGACCACAGGTCACATCGTTTCATAAGGAGAGAGTAAAAAATCCGTATTGCTTGATGTTGGTCATGATATAAGTGTCTCTAAATTTTACATAGGCATTTCTGTGAGAACTTTGCTCACTGCCTCCAAACTACCGAATCCGAGGATGTGCCACAAAGCACATGAGGGCATAGCAGTAAAAGGTGTGGTGACAGTTCTTTATTCATAGTCATTGCCTCTCAAGATGCACATATCTGTGCACATTACAAGCCTAGAGACTATTTTGCTATTACTGACCGCATTCCAAATTTTAAAGCAGATTTGTGAGGATAAATTGGCAAAGGATGCTTCTGATTTCACAAGAGAGAAATTTTGCTTATGACTGATAACAGCACTAGTTAGAAGAAAAATAGAAGAGAGTCTTCCTGCCTCCCTTCCCCAATCTGGAGCATGCCTTTTCTGTTATTAAATTCAGAAAACACTGATAACAATCTGCATAAGTGTAAATGGCTAAATTCTATAGACTAAATACTTTGATAGAAGTCACTGAATGACTGATCTGGGCTAATTAAAGGTTTTCATTTAGTCTCTGGTTGCTCTTTACAGTAACTTAAAACCATAGTGATTTAATACTTGGTAACTGGCATTTATTAAATAAGTAAAAGCCATAACCCAGTGAGTAGTAGTAATACTCTTATCTCTGAACAAGCATGTCACCTGCTTAAGGAAAAAAAAAAATCTTATGTTTGAAGAATTAGAGGTGCAAATAGCTACAAAGACAGTTTTACAGTCATTACTACTTCCTAAAATGTATGGTAGGGAATAAAGGCCCATTGGAAAAGAAATCTTGGTAGTGGTATTGCATTGGGCAAGCAGAAACAAACAAAAGCAGGTGGTTCCCAGATCCCAAGCAGTGAAGGCACCTTTAAAATTTTTAAAATTCACTGGTAGAAGTAGTCACCTGTCTTTATACACCACAAATAAAATGAGGACCTGTATTACAGTTGTTTGACAAAATTATGCTGAACTGTGAAGATGAGGGTGGCATCTTTGCTCCCACCAGGAAACATGCATCTACATGCTGCACTCAGCAAAGTGCAAATGATTCATTTGAGAAATTATTCATGGAATCAGTAATTACACAGGTAGCCTGCTTTCACACAGTCCAAAGTTTCTAGTGAGTCCTTTTGAGTAGCTCCTGAGCTGCTTATGCTATTAGCTATGTTATAATAGCCCTTTAAGCTAGGAAAATTCAATATGCCCCTTTACCCTCTCAGGACAATTTGCCAAGTCTTCCAGTGTGATGCTCACCCAACGAGCTGTATTTCTGTAAGTAGACAGAGCATTGGGATCTGAACAGCTGGACCCTTTTACAGTTTCTAAATTTTTCTCAAAATCCATGTCCTTACTCACCATCACTACCTGAATACTAACTTTTCTGTGGTTTTGAGTCATCTCAGATTTAGATATTCTCACCCAAGATATCTTTTTACTCTCACTGTATTTTTTTTTTTGTTTTAGTCAGGATAGGGATTTGGCATCAGTGTGAATATTCCTGCTTTGAATCCATAGTGGTACAGATTGTATTTATACTTTATCTGTTTTACAATTCTTGCTGTTTAATGTTGAAACTCTAGTGCCTATCTTGTTTAACTGTCTTGTTTATTTGAGTATGGAGATGTATGACTTCCCCCTGTGGCCTCATCCCAAAAGGAGACCTCTTCTAGCTTGCTCTTCTTCATCAACACGTGGGAATTTTGTCCAAAGCATACAATAGTTTAAATGAGCTTGATAGTTTCTTTTTATATTCTCTCCTCTGACAGCTGATAAACAACTGTGTTCTTCTCTGCATCTGGGTGATGCCACATTTGCTTCCTCCCATTCCTTCAAAAAAACCTGAATGGATATTGGTTATTCAGCCACCATTGTGTCTGTCTTTGGATTTTTCTGAAAACTCTTCTACCAGTGACTTCTTAGGTGGTAGTGAAAAAATGACTCAGTGGGATTCTGCTCTTAATTTCATCTAGAAGTTAGTTACTTTTTCCTCTTCAGGAAAGGCTTTTACTACTTTATCCTTCATGTATATGAAGTCTATGTACAGAACAATCAGGGAGAAACATTTCCTTCCACACAGGAGTGAATAACACAGCCACACTGATCTGAGCTCTTTTCAATGCTCTGTGATGACATCTGACAAATTATTTAAGCTGGATCATGTGTGTACAGGCATGATTATCTTCAAGCTATATAACCAGATCTGTATATGCTGTAGATTGAAATTATCTCACTAAAAACAATTCCATACTTTGCCTTACATCCTCACTGAATTGGGCCTTCAACGGTGAAGCATTAGCATTTATAAGTAGATAATTACAGTTTATGCTCATTTTAAAGAAGTCTTTGTAAGTGGTTTTACATCAGAGAATTAAATTCTTCCAGAGTTCTGGTGCTTTGGAAATTTTGTTTTACTTATATTTATCTGCAGAGATATTGATATCTCCCAGTTTTGGCATGTTTTGGAAGCTAACCTCTGTGTGTGTTTGTTCTTCTTTAAGTGAAGCTTTAACTGGATTACAATGCTAAATTAAGAAAAATACAATTTAGAGAAGACAATCTAGGTGACTCCAAATCATTTTGGGTTTTTCTTTTATGGAAGATACCAATTTTATAGATTATGTTCTCTGGTGGACTGAATGCAGATCTTAGGATATTTAAAACCCTTCTAAAACAGAATTTTTGTCTCATATAGCCATAGTAGGTTGTTAATAGAGAAAGTTCTAATAAATGGTGTTCAGGAACAGGGAGTGTATTTCTGAGTTTTGTAGAGTGAATAAAATATTTTCTGTACCCAAAATACTTTCTTCCAGCAACAATTTACATGTGTTATCAGCTCCTATATTCTCCAGCCTCACCCACCACCTTTTTTTCCTTTTAGACATCTAAATAAGCGGACTGATTCTCAAACATGAGATAATTCAGCAGCTCCTAGTCAGTTTGGCTATGTCATTGAAAGTTGCTGGACACTAAAACAAGGATTTAAGAGCTTACTCTCAAGCACTCAGTTTTGCAATGTTGCCTACCAGAAAATACATTAAATATTGGTAAATGAATAGTTGTTCAAAAACGAAACAGACTTTGAGGACATCAGGAATAATGGAAAGCTGAGCACTTCAGCAAAATGAATATGGTGACTAGGTTTAGTGTTGGAGAGTGCTTAGGTCAAAGGAGCACCTGCAAAAAGATTGTTTCTGTTGTGGTTGGAATAGGGTGTGATTTTCTGGTGTTGTACACCTTTATGTGAAAACTGTGTGAATGTTAACTTTTTAATGGAGATCACTATCATCTACTACACCAATCCTATTTAACAAAGAAGAGTATAACACAAATACTGGCTCTCTTATACCCATTAAAGGAGGAGTTCTGTTTTTTGCACAATTAATTCATACATTTGACTTGTTCTATGATATTTTGAAGTGGATCTTGGATACTGACATCTTGAAAGTTTTATTCAGAGAGTATTTCTTAGATGATGTACTTGCTGCTTGGAGGACAGATATGATTTATGGCACATTTGGTAAATTCTGTTTTAAGAGTAGCATATTTATAAGAACTTCCTTTGTACATACTTTAATTGATATTAGTAGGTAAAAATTTTGGTAAATACTAATATGGTCTACATTCTTCTAAGGGAGAATTTCTTGTTGTTTCTTTGCTATTAATTTGAAAAAGAATACTGTGGTAATCTTGCACATTTTGTATTCTGTTTCAGATGAAAGTGATAAGCTAGGGTTTGTTTGTTTGGTTGGTATTTTATCCAACCAAATAAATCATAGAATCATAGAATCTTTTAGGTTGGAAGGGACCTCCAAGATCATCAAGTCCAACCATTGAGCCCTTAGGGCTCTAAAGTCCTCTGCTAAAACAGATCAGAATCTGTCAGGGTTGGAAGGGACCACAAGGATCCCCCGGTTCCAACCCCTCTGCCATGAGCAGGGACACCTCCCACTAGATCAGGCTGCCCAGAGCCTCCTCCAGCCTGGCCTTAAAGACCCCCAGGGATGGGGCCTCAACCACCTCCCTGGGCAACCCATTCCAGGGTCTCACCACTCTCATGGTGAAGAACTTCTTCCTCACATCCAGCCTGATAAATACAGCTGATTCAGAGCGTTTACATAATCTTTCCAATGTCAACAGTCATTTAAATTATCCTAACTTTACACTGAATCTCCAAAATCCAATTACCAGCTAATAATAATTGTCAGTTTTACTCTAAACCTTTAATGGTAGGTCACAAGGGATGTTGTACCAGAAGGATTAAATCGTTGTAGACTGTAGCTATGCCCAGCCTTAAATTGCTAACCTCTTATCTCATGGTAACAGAGGTACTATATGTTTTGTAGCCATTTCTGCTAAATAGAATAAATGTCACCAAAATTAATTTCATCTTCCTTAAATTAGCTTCTTAGTGTGATTTCTCACTTCAGTCAAAATTTATTTCTTGAAGAATTTAATTTCCTTCTTAATCTATTTTATTTGAGAAAGAGGAGAAAGAACATTCAGGAACAAATGCATTTTAAATCATTCTGTGGCTAATTTTGAAATTTACCCTTCATTAATAATTGCTGACCCCTGCAGGACTGAGGTTTAAGTCACTGTATACTTAAAATCAGGCTGGTTTTGCTTAGTTCATCCTCGCTGTATTGAAGGCACTAAAAGATAAAAGGAGATAAATCCTGCTTTTAAAGAAAGGTAACACTTAATCATGTGAATACAAGATTTACTGTCTGATGGATGATCCAAGGGAATGTTGTAATTAGATGGTTTAGTTTAGCTGCATTTATTAGGTTTTAGCCATATTAAGGACACATAGAAGTGAAAGAAAATATACTTAATGTAAGGAATAGTGTAGCTGGCAAAAATACTGCCTGGAAAAGAAGCCATTGAGAGTTGACATAGTCATATAATATAGTTCAAATTCTATCTGAATTGCTGGCATCCTTAATATTTCCAAAGAAATTTATATTTTAAAATAACTTTTTCAATGCAGCTATTAGCTTTCTATTACATTTCATGTTCTTGTGATTTTGATAAACTCAGTCAAAAACTTTCTATAAAATTACAATGTGAAAGTTCCTTTAAAGATAAGAAATTGAAAGGATGGATGGAGCAATTGGAAAGGGGAACATTTAAAAGAGAAACCTGAAGTGACAGACTCTGTCTGAAATTATCACAGCTGGTGTTAAGGAATACAGAAGGAGTTTTTAATGCTCATAAATAAAATTTATTTGAAAAATATTGAAATCTAGAGGGAATATATTGGCTGGAATAGTAAAATCTATTAAATAGCCTCGATTTCCTTTAGGAAACGTATTCCCATTTAAGAATCTATGGCATTAAAACCAGGGATGACCAAAGAAAAAAAAAAATTCTTCTGTCAGCTGCACATGATTATCAAGGTTTTGTAAACTAAATTAGTAAAGAAGAATATATCCAAAAACTGATTAAATATTAGTGCCAGCAGGGCAGAAAATTAAACAGAGCATGCACATTAATAATCTGTTAAATGTTCTATCAACTTTGAACAGCTGTAGCAGTTGTAATCAGGCATTTCTTTGTGGCATCCTTCAGATTTGTGTGTGACTAGGAAGTCACCACTACATTATTACACTGTGTGGGAAGTCAGAAGTGTCTGTCGCTCTTCTGACTGTGGAGGGGATCTCTGTATAGGGAAATACTGCTTTTGTGTTTATCAGAGCTGTCATCTCCAATTTTGAGGCACCGATATTTATCTGTATCACAGAAATGTATCTGTATCATGATATTTGTCTGTAAAATGTCTGAAGTATGACCTCAGATAAGATCACTGGAAAATTATTACATCTTATGCAGAAATATGGCTACTCTTACTACCTTGTCATTTCTAAAACAGAAAACATACCAGTCAGGTTGGCGAAGTGGTAGGTTGCTTTCCAAACAGAATGATATTCTGAGGACTTGAATCATAGAATCATAGAATCATAGGGGTTGGAAGGGACCTCGAAAGATCATCCAGTCCAACCCCCCTGCCAGAGCAGGGTCACCTAGAGTACATCACACAGGAAGGCATCCAGGCGGGTTTTGAATGACTCCAGTGCAGGAGACTCCACAACCTCTCTGGGCAGCCTGTTCCAGTGCTCTGTCACCCTCACAGGAAAAAAATTTTTCCTGATATTCACCTTGAACCTCCTATGCTCCAATTTGCACCCATTACCCTTGTCCTATCGTAGGTCATCACTGAAAAAAGCTTAATTCCATCTTCCTGACACTCACCCTTTACATATTTGTAAACATTGATGAGGTCACCCCTCAGTCTCCTTTCCTCCAGGCTAAAGAGACCCAGCTCCCTCAGCCTTTCCTCATAAGGGAGATGCTCTACTTGAGTTTTGAATCCTTTCATAGATGGTGTATGATACTCACTAGCCAAAATAAGTGAAAACAGAAATATGGATAGTCTCCAAAAGAACAGAATTAATAGTAACTTCTTGAGTTAAAATAGGAAACTAACTGATTGGTACTTCCAATGCTTTTGAGAAAGTGTTATAGAGACTGTAAGTGGAGCGTTCATATCAGTAACCAATCCTGTGCATGAAGGGGAACTGCACCAAAAAAAAATAAGCTAGTGAAGAGTGCGAGATCCTGATGAACACATGCTTCCCAAAGCATAAGAACAGGCAGAATGCTCTCCTTGGTTCAGACCAGCTGCCTAACTGGCCCAATATTCTCTCTTTAAATAAGGCCAGAAGCAGATGTCTGGAGAGGAACTGAGCAAGTACATGTCATGTCACACCCTAGTACTCGTGGTGGGTTAACTCTGGCTGAGCACCAGATGCCCACCAAGCCACTCTCTCACCTCCCCCTTTCATCTTCCTCCTCCACAGATCAAAAATGGAAAGGAAAATAAGATGGAAACAAACCCCTTGTGGGTAAAAACAAAGACAGCTTACAAAGGAATGGTGAAAGGAATGGTGTGATGTCCCCTCCTCCCCCACCCCCGCCTTCTACTAGCTTTATAGTTGAGCTGATGTCATATGGTATGGAATATGCCTTTGGTCAGTTCAGTTCAGATGTCCTGGTTGTATTCTCCCCAAGATTCTGTCCCCCCTATCCCATTGTAGGGGGAATGTTAGAAAAGAGCCTTGGTGCTGTGCGAGCACTGCTCAGGGGCAGTCACAACATGGGTGTTATCAACACCCTTCTAACTCCCAGCACAAAAGCACCAAACCAGGAGGGCTGCAATGGGAAAATCAGCTCAGCCAGACCAAATACAGTACTCTTCCAGCATTAGACTTTTTTCAGCTAAGTTTGTTTACTAACCTGTAATGGATCTCCAGTCTCCCTTGGTGTTCATAGGGGTCTACTAGTTATGTAAAGAGCCGTATCTTTCTCTTTGTTTTGAATCTGGTTTCCACTGCTTTCTTTTGATGAGACCCAGCTCTTGAACAGGAAAAGACAGTTGAAAATTTAATCTCTCCTGACCTTTTTTAAATTGTCTGCTGTTCTATAGGCCTTCAGTAATCTCAAGCCTAAACCCAGTATGGAAAGTTTTCTGCATGTTGATCATAAAGCAAAACTGAATACGTGTATGCCTGGGTTTCTGACAAACTTCTTAGTGTATGTGTTCTTGAACAATTTTTATATGATATAACCCTATATGTACAATTTGGAGAAAAATATTTAATTTCTTTCATCTTTTCTTTCTTTGTTACTTGCTCTATTCCAGACTGTATTTACATAGAGTGCTGTGTTTCTAGAGTACCATATCCAGAATAATTAATTGTTCTGAATCAGTTACTACAATTGCTAATAGTACACATGGTAGAAAGGAGGATTCCTTCATTAGTCAGTCACTACTTGCTCTCCAGTCCTCCTTCGCCTGCCATTATATAAAACAAATGCAACAACTACCGGCAACAGATTCTGAAAATGGAAAGATGTTTCTCTCTTTGTAAATGCCCTTTCATTGTTTTGTTTTTGGGGTTGGTTTCCTCTACCCACCCATCCCCTTGGGAGTTTTGATTTAGTGTTCCATTGGACTTTGCTTGTGGTTTGTTTGGGCTTGTTTGTTTGTTTTTAAGTTAAGATTTATTTACTTTGTTTCTGCTTAGTAGAAATGGAAAGAGAAAGTATAACTTTGGAAAAACTGCAGTCTACCGTTTATGAAAGCACAGAAGTTTGTGTTGGAGTGAGAATCTTGAAAGGCTACAAAAAAATTTGGAGAGGAATAACAGGTTGAATTCCTGAGTTTAATTTATGCCTGAGAGCCAAGCTATATTGAAGTTTTACAAACCATTTATGATAAGTAATAATGTGTTTCTTACACGTTCTAAAACATACTCAAAAGAGCAATTTTCCAAAATATATTTTTTGTCTAGCTTAATAACACATTTTGATTTGTTAGAAAGTGTTTACTGTGCTCTTATGGTTGTAAATAATCATACTAATTTGGGCAACACTAAATGTTTTGTTGCAAATTCTAATTGTAACTCGGTTTAGTTATCGGTACATGCAGTTAAAAATCATTTTTGTAAGATTTAAGTGCATATTTCTAACCTAGGAATTGTTCTGGATTGGGTTTTGTGGCATTATTTCTAAGAATAGATTTTATAGTGACTGTAAATCCCTATTAGATTAGTCATTTATCCTTTGTTCCTTTTTAGTCTTTCCTTTGAGTTGTTTTTCTGTTCATCCTTATACAGGCTAGATTATAAAGAAAAAAAATTGTTCTCTTTAGGCCATAAAAATCCAAATGTAAGTATTTCTTTCTCTCATCTTTTCACTTAGCAGGAGTACAATTTACTGCACAATGGCACAATCCCAAATGTCTGCACTGTGCAATGAACTCAAATTAGGATTAAAGGTTGTCAATTTTATTCTGAAAAGCAATGCTAGGATAATATTGGCCATCTACCAAAGCTGTACAGGCTTGAAAAGTTTTGCTGAATGTGCACAGAACTCCATTCAAGCATGGGCAGTTCACACTGGCAAAGGTCAGCTCTTTCTCATTCTTTATGGCCTTTAATTTTTCATCATTAGCGTCTTTAAAGATTGGGGGGTTCACAGGAGAAAAGGGGTGAACACTGTTTTGTGGTATGATGGCAAAGGGCTGTTAAATATTTAGAGCTAGGTGTGAGGCAATATAGAGATTGAGGAAGGTGTGGCAAATGCTGAAAGATTGGAGCATTACTTTCTTCCCGTAGAAAACCGGGCTTTTCATGGAATAACATGTAAACTCTCTTCTGGTATGATCACATAAGTACATTTCTCTTTGGTTTGCTATGTGAATATGCATAATGAAGATGTGAGTTATGTAGTTTGGGGGTGGGAAAGAAGGGAAATTAATTGTGCCATAGTAAGAGAATAAACCATGTGGTAGTACTAAGAGAACAGCACCAAAACTAAGTACTCAAGAGTGAATGTTACATTGCATAACGTCATGTAATACAAGTGTTGTAGCAAAGAGCAATAACTGACTCCCTACTGTAAGTTTACTATTTTTCCTCTTCCCCCCCTACATCTGAAGTAGTGTTACACTGTGTTGAGTGCCTTCTTGCTTTCAGGTGAAAGTTATTTCATATCACACTGCGTTATGTTCTGTTCGAGTTCTTGACCTTTTCATGGCAAGGTTGTAATGGAAACCTTTCCTGTACTCTCTTTTATAGTGATACAGCTATGCAAACATGCATATATCAATCTAGAGAAGAGGTGGCCTATGACAACAGATGGGAATTTTCTAAATCTAGGCACAATATCTCCTTGGACAATATAAGCTAAATCTGTGGTGTGATGGTCACCAGAGGAACATCCACATTTGTTTGCATCGTTTCAAATTATGGGCAAAGTCAGAAGGTTAAACTGGGTCACAGCTAAGCTGGAAGAGTTTAGCATAGCTCACTGTTGAAGGTTTTGCAAATTCAGCCAGCTGACTTTGTAGTGAACGAGGGGATGGGTTTTGCACCGGGTATTCAAGCTCACGTATAGTGGTAGTGACCCTCAGCAAAGGATGTCAAAAGTAGTTAGAAACTGAAATGGGGATTAACATCCTACATAGGCACAGACATTTCTCTAGTGGCCATTTGCCAAAGCTTGCACAATTGATTGATAGAGCAACAACACTACATTGTAAAATTCAATATTGTCCTGAATGTGGAACACCATCAAATGGTCTACTTCTGTGCATTGATTCTTATCTGTATCATGTAAAGAGGGATAGCCATGAGTATTTGCTTTCGAAATAGGCAAAATCTGAAACACTGGAGGAACGGGTTTATAGGGGATGTCTCAGATAAGCCACTCACCAAAGTTCACTAACGACAACTAGCACAAATCTTGATATTCCAAGTCCATTGCCTTTATACATGGTGCTGTTCTAAGTGTGTTGAAACCTGCTCAACTTCTGAAAGCAGTGTAGCTGCATTCAGGTGAAACAGCACAAAAGCTGAAAGTTTTTCTTTGTTGACAGACTGACTAGTTTAGGGGCACGTCAAAACTGCTGTTCCTGTAACAGCATAACGCCCTTATAGTCTGCTGCAAGATGGAGTTGTGCTTTGCCTTAGTCCATTTGGTATCATGGATATTATTATTTCCCTTTATCACATAATGTTAGGAATTGGAAGTGACCTCCAGAGATCATCGAGTCCAACACCCCTGCCAGAGCAGGACCAACTGTTCTAGGGCAGGTCATGCAGGAACACAT
>NW_008615581.1:0-22069 GCF_000691845.1 Merops nubicus
CGCACACTTCCTCTCGCACCGGAGTTCGCCCGACCTCTGGAAACCGCATACCTTAGATTTCCTGCCGCCGCGGCTATTTATTTATTTTATTTCCCCCCCTCCTCTGTCTTTGCAACCGGGTGTCGGGGGCGGGGGGCGGCGTGCAGGGCTGGAGCTGTTTGCTCGCTCTCCTGCCGGAGGACGGTCTTGTTTAACAGAGGATGTTGGTCCCAATTATTGCCGAGCTTGGCTCGGAGCCATCCCACTTAGGGCAAGTGAGTAAACAGCTGCTCCTGTCGGTTTGCAAGCATTAATAAAAAACGGTTATCGGCTCCCACCTGTCCGCGAAACTGTCCCAAAATATTCCTGACCCAGTTTAACCCCATTGGTGCCACTTCATCACCCTTCACCTCACTCTCACTGAAGGCCCATTCGTGACCTATTTTTCCCAAGCGTGGCCAGTTACCTGCTCTCCCCGCAGTGCTCTCGCCTGGATGCTCAGAGCAGAGGAGAGGCTGAGGCCTCCTGCCCCTGGCCACCTCCTGCCCGCGGGCGGCTTCCCACCAGAGCTGCAGCAGTGGCAGAGGGGCCGGCGCGGACGCATGCAGCCCGCACAGGCGGGTGTTGGCCCCCACAACGTGCTACACCACGGCTCCCCTTCATTGTCACCAAAACACCCCTCACCAAAGGGCAAGACACTCCTCTGACACCATTTCCTTGTATTTATCCTGTCACAGTGTCCCACTTCCCCCGTCTTGAGCATTTTACTCATCTCCAGCATCTGCAATACCAGGGGGTGCTAGTGGCACATTTCTTTCACCAAGTCCTTTGCCACCTCTTTCATCACATCCTTCTCCCTTTCTCAAACTATTTGAAAGGGATAAACAAACATCTAGCCCTGTCCTTTCCCCCATACATCTGTCCGTACTTTGGATGACTTCAGTCAATCCCATATTAAGAAACCCAAAACACACCAGTCCACTGCCGAGCTTGGTCCATCTAGTCCTGCCTCACAAACTATCTGAGCTTAGCACAGCTAAACTTACCTGCTTTTCTCAGCCACTCATCCCAGCTCTGCTCCCAATTACCTTCATCACATAAGTTTAAACATTTTAGCTTTACTTGTTCATTTCTTTCAGTTTTGCCAAAAGGACAGTTGCTTTGATTTCCTCCTTACTTTCCCAAACATTGAAGGGGTTTGCATTATTTTTCGTTTTTTCCCTCCTGATCACTAGGATTATTCTGAAGTGCTCAAAATCTATCCTATTTGCTAACACCTCAGGTTTAATAGCCTGCTCCGCAGTTGCAACAGTCCCTTCATGATATGCACAAGTCAGTTGATAAGATTATCTTTCTTTCCCATCATTTTGCCACTTTTTACCCATTTTAATTTCTTCAACTATTTTCTTAACACAACAATTCTAGGCTTCTCCCACTGAAAGCCCCGTATACTTTGCCCCTTCCTACTTATTTGTGTACTTTATATACATACGTTTATGCTCATCATCTTCCTGAGGAAAAAAAAAAAGAATAATTAGCTATCCTATTTTTTATAAAATTACATTAATCAACAATACCCTGTGTCTATCTCTCCACCTAAACCACAGTAGTCAGCTTTTCTGTTTTAAAGCTAAGATTTCAGCGGGCATTACCACTCTTTAAAACACCCCACCTCTTCATCGCCTCTTACATCTCACTACCAAAAGCAACAACCCATTCTTTACTGATTAACAACGCAATTTTGGCACTACCACTTCAAAAAATCCATTAACCTTTACTCTTTTGACTGCATAACATGGATTTATGTCTTAAATACAGAACTGAAACGAATACTTACTTTCTACATATTCAAGCAAATAGGCTGCTTTTTGACCTGCCCTTTTTCATCTGCTCATTTAGTCACTGTTAACAGCAGAGCTACCTCCTCTTATTGCACTGTTCTTTCCTATATCTTGTCATTTATTTATGCAAATGAAGTAGTTCTTGTACCTGGAATTAAATATATCGTAAAATGTTTAAAGATAATAGCCCAAGGACTGTGTGTTCACTAGGTTGGAAATTATATCATATAAGTTTTGCACAATGAAACACCTTTAAGCCATATGCATAGCAATATAAGGATTTGCTTTCCTAATTAATACCTCTTAGCTGTTACAGGGAACAGTCATAGTACCATAAAAAGCTGCAAGAATGCAGACATCTTCAAATGACAAATTATCTTTAAATGATAATAGAAGGTAAACAAGAGTTATAACACTTCGTTACTAGATTTCAAGCTGCTTTACAAACAAACAAATTATAAATTTGCTTATTTGATTATAAAATATCACTAATTGGAATATTTCCTACATGTCTTACATTATTTGGTAAAAGTCCATTAACAATTTAAATTAAGGAAACAAGGCTGTTTTTCACCACAGATTATATTTCGTTCTGTCCAATTTCAAATGTTTCTTACCAATTCTTATCTCTCTCAATCAGAATATTTATTGATCACTATGAAATCTCCAAGGTTTGCATTGCAGGCTCCTACAGCACACGTTATACAGTTGCCTGAACCACCACAAGCAGAATTAATTTTTCACTATTTGCACATATAGGTGTTCATAACTTGGTGCTACTGAGCAGAAGAATTCTAATTTAGTAACCTAAAGTAAAAAAATACAGACACTCCGTGAAGGAAAAGTGGTATCCCCTGTACCTGTGGAAACGAACAACATATCATGGGACTTTCACGTTCTGGATATGAGAGATACATTAAAGAGACTCTAAATTCAAGTAGGTTTGTGGCAAAAAGTGGATAAAACTATTTACTTGGTGTTCACAAAACAAGAGTAAAAGTTCAGCACTTGTGTCAGAAATAATCTCAAATTCCTCACGTGCACCCATGAGCACACCTCTAAGCTACAGCTCTGGTTTAGTCCTACTGCCACTGCCACTGCTCCAGGCTGGCTGGTGGAAGGGCTGCTGCAGAAGATGTCTGGCACCAGTACGGCCATGCTCCTGGTTCAGGCACAACACTAGCTAGTACCACAGCCCTTTGCATTCATTATTTTCTACACAGTTCAAGTTTTCTGGCTAATTAGGGGTAAAAAAATTATACATTACTTTCTTGTTTAATTAGTTGGAGACACTGCACAAATGAAAGCTTGTAGAAACAGTTAACATCCACTACTTTTTAAGCTTAATTTAGGTGATATTGGAACAAAACAATATGACTTTGTGCCTTTTGGCACGGAAGGATGGATGGGAAAAAGAGTGACAGCACAATTACAGAGAACTTGAAACATGCCCAGAGTCAACAAGATGACCTAACACTTGGTCCTTTTAAAAATAAATACCATAATGAATACTTCCAGTTCAGCAAACCATCTCTGAGACAGAACAATTACCCTAGGTGCTACTGCTAATCCTCGAAGACCATGTCTTATACCTGTCTTTCCACTATTTATGATTGGAAAGGAGGGGGAAAAGCACCATTCCAGAGTACTAAAAAGTGGCAAGTTTATCTTTCACTCCGTGTTTCCTTCTTTAAGAGTCTCATTTTGTCAAATGTCCATTCCCCCCCCCTTTTTTTTTTATGGCTTCTGATTATTTAATTCAATAACCAGATAAAGTTTGAGGAACACCTCAGTCAGAATCACCTGTGGGATGTGACCTTTAGCACATGCTCTCCAGTACACAATACTAGGAGCCAGATGGAAGTGATTTTACATTTTTAAGCATTTCTAACTTCTGCACACTGGGATTTCCTGATGAAATGTTCTGGGGTGAATAACAAATGTTCAGAAAGATTCCTGACCTCTCTGTACTGTCAAGATAAGGGTGCTCGCTTTCCTTGCAAACACAGCATATGAGCTTGTTAAGGTCAATATATTTGAAATTCTGTTCCACTTTCAAATTATTTTCTTCAGTTCATATGATACACATTGTAAATTCTGGTGTGAACTCCACTTCCACTTAAAAACAAAATATGAAATCTACTCCTCCTAAGGAAGCAGAACATCGTTTTCTCTTATAGATGGCTTTTTTTTTTTTAACTTGTAGAGATAAAAGTCATCTCAAGTTTCCAGTGCAATGGAAGTCCTACAGGAACTAAAAGTATTCTTCCTTCAGCAGCTGTATTTGATTCCCTTAACTCAAGATATTTCTAATAGTCTTGCAAACACTCAGGTAACACTAACCAGCAGATTGGATCATCTTGCTAGAAAACCCAGCCTAATCCAGAGCAGCAAATTTCATCATCTATATATAAGATTTTTCCAGGCAAATTTCTCTTTTCTATCAGTGCTTTAACTACTGTAAGGAGCCCACTAATGCTGAGCAGCAGAAATGGCTGCTACCACCAAAACCAACAACATACCTGCACTGAAGTGCAACTCACACAGTGGTCAGCAGGTAACAGAAACATAGATGTTAAGGAGGGTGAAGAGGAGAGAAAAATACATTCCACATTTCATGTATTCACTAATTTTGTTATCCAAAGATCCTATCCTGTTTATATACAGGTTCATATTTCTTATTTATTAAGAGGAAATTTTATTCCCTTTGAATTTCAAAGAGAAACATAAACCAGAAAGTGTCAAGTCTGAACCTTCAGAGAACTTGCACCTTTTCAAAACCTCTCTTCAATATTCAATGAGTAATTCAGTCCTTCCTTACAATTACTGTTTTGCTTGAAAACATCAACTTGGATTGCAAAAGAGTATTTTAATATAAGAATAGTAATATTTTAATTAAATATGATGTTATACCTGACAAACTTCTCTCAAAACCAGGAATTTCTATGGATAAAGGTATTATTTAGGGAATTTCATACTGATCATACACTGTCTTTGTCTAGAGACAAACAAATGTAAAATAATATCTAATTATTTGCCCACACACTACATTTAAACTGCTGTTCTTAAAAGGGCAACTGCAAGAAGAAAGAATAAATGCAAATGGGAAAACAGGAGAAGAGTGTGTCAAAAGGTAGCAACAGGAATAAGATAAACTGAAAGGAGATTTGGAACAGAAATCTGTGGTGTATCATCTTTCTGTCTTCAGCTTGCTGCCCACATACTTAAAAGACTTCAGAGTCAGACTCATCTCCTGGTGGGCCTTTCATTTTGTCAGCTTCAGTCTGCCACTGGAGACAGCTCTCAGGCGGAAGTTTTCAGGAAGAAAGACATTTTGCTTTGCTTTACCTTATTGATTTGAGAACATACAAAGGCAGGAAATTTTATTCTGGCTCAATTATTCACAAAAAGCAAGCAGAGACTTGTCAGATTTTGAAGGGAGAAAAGTGACATATTGAAAAGACATTGACAAAATAACCCAGAAAATAGGCCTACATGTGAATGGTTCACCTGCCTACACTGTCACAGTAATGCTGTGCCCAGAATTCACTATCTATGATTTCTAGCAACTATTTCAGAAAGAGAGCAATGCACAGTGATTACTAATTTACAAAGAAGAAACTCACCTTTCTGCTTAAAATCAGTCTCCCCTTTTCTTCTACACTTCGTCACCAGGGTCACATCAACTGATTGTCTAAATCCTAGGCTGAGAACTCTCTGGGTATGAAATCTGTACAGCAGTTAAGTCCTGTCTGTCTGTGTCCTCTTTTCTTCCCTAATTCAAATCTTTTTGCTACTAAGTGCCTGGGTGCCAGGTGGCACAACCTGAAACTGTAGCTTTTGTGACATAGTGGTTGATATTTCTGAATTTCAGCATGGGAACTGGCTTTTCAAAACTTCTCCTCCAGATGCCGACGACCTCTGAAGCAGCAAAGACTGGCTTTTGCAAATTACTTCACTTGAAATTCTGGAACACAACCCAGCAATGCTGAGAGCCCAAATACCTTTCCCAGTCCAGAGCCATTAAACTTCCTCCAGTTCGAGCACAGTCACTGTGCAGTCCCTCATCAGTGCAGTGCAGCGAATGCATGTTGAAGCTCATTTCCACTCTTTTCTTTGTGATCAGAAATAGCTGCTACTGGACTTCAAAGTATTATTTTATTCTTTTCAGCTTTCATACTTCTACAAGACATTTGAATAAGCGAACAATACACTTCAACAAAGTGCATTAGTATCTCATTGTCCTACTATCTTCTTACCAAAATCTTAGTTTTGGAATTCAGTCAGCCACGGGAGTAATGTCTAAGTCCTCTGGCTAGTTAGCCACTGTTAAAGTTAACATTCCTTTCCTATTAAGATTCATTTTATTGCCTGACATTTTAAAATAATTGTTCTTTTCATTTTTTCAACCTGCCTTAAAAGTCTTTGTTCTTCAACATTCTAACTGTTCCTTCACCTGCAATACACATAAACACACACACAGGCATGCACACAGAGTGAAACTCAAAACATACTTTTACTGTTGCTCATGTTTAAGGCCTGCAAGACAAGCATCTGCTGCCTGCAGAGCCTGTTTTAGTGATGACACAGCATTCAGGATACATTTTCCTGTGCATTCACCCCTCCTGATGGAGATAACTATTTACTTTCTGGCATATATATGCATATATATGTGTAGATATACGTATATATATACACACACATATATATATGTGAATCCATTGTGCTGCAAGGGATGAGGACCAGTGATGGGGTACTAAGTCTGAAGAGTAACTCCTCCTGTATATGGCACTAACTGGTAAGTTCTCATTTCCTTAAAGTGGAAAAAAAAAACATATGGAAGAGACAGTATATTTACTTGAAGATTTGTGCAAAGGAAAAACTAGTAAGGAATAAACATGCCAATCAAACACTAATTCTTTAGTTGTTCATTCTCATCAACTCTGACACAAAAAAAACCAAGACTAGCTTTTGTTCAGTTTTCATCAGTTTCTAGTATTTTTATAACTTATTTTATTTACAAACTATACAGGATATTGCTTATTGACTGTTGCAATTTAAATATTAAAACAAAAAAACCCCACCCTTTTTATATAAAACATTTGGTAAAATCTTAAGATTTCAAAATCTTGGTAATTGTTTTGAACTAGCTTAACTTTCAAAAAATTAGTCTGTATACATTGTTGCACATTGTACTTGAAGTGTGAAACAGTGTAAAGTTTGGGGTTTTTCTTGTCCCAAAAGCAACATTAAATTTTTGTATAACTAATTCAGAAAGAAAAAAAATAAAAACCACCACACTTTTGCTTTCTTGCTTATTGGAAAGAAAATTACAATGAAAATACCCTGACCTAATACCTGTTGGGGAGTAATTTTCAGTAAGACCTTCCGTACAGAGCTGTCAGACTAAGGGCAAACAAAGCCAGATGTTTTTCTTTTGAGCCTGCTGGAACAACCACATCATTACACGCATGAAAACATCACTTTTATGTGTCACCAAACATAATTTTTAAAGATTAAGCTTATCCTATTGTCAGTATTTCATCTTACGAAGTAATTGGAACACACATTTTATTTCAACACTTAGGTTTCTGTCAGTAGTATTTTCCCTTGCAGCACAAAGAAAATGCTTTTGAAATCACTGCACTGCATTCAAGACCAAAAGTCCCACCTTCATGATACAACTATAGCAGCCTGTAATCCCTACTTCTTTCTAAAGCCTTATGTATAATTCTGTTAAACTTTAACACTGCATCTCCCACTAACTGTGATACATGCATGGATTAGAAACATAAAACACGTACTCTGTATTAGGCAGATCAGTCATGACAGAAGAGAGTGTCACAGAGTTTGGGATGGCTATGTGCTTCTTCATGGATGAGCTACATAGAAAAGCCTGGCCTATCTTCAGGTTTGTCCAGGTTTTTCCTGCTGGAAATACTTTAGTCACTTGAGAGTCAGCATCACTGCAGTAAGTGAAGCTCAGTGACCATGAGATACTGTAATTGATAGCTACAACCACAAACACATACTCTTAAACCCTCAGTCTGTCAGGAAGAACAAACCAGGCATATGTAAACACAAATCAATTTAGCTGTTACACCAAGCTCATCAAATTATCTCAAACATCTGAAGACGTAAGAAAACGTCATTATATTAATGACTCACACTAGTTCCAGTCTACTAACATGGAGATGCAAGTGCAGATACACTCTGAACATACACATGGGGAGCAGCTGAAGAAGATAATGATTTAAATAGAAAATGACCTGGTAGGAGTTTTCAATTGTGATTTTTATCCTATATCAGCAAATCAAAATAGCCATCAAAATTCATAAGCCATTCTGAATAACTCCTAGGAAGTGCTTCAAGTGAAAGTGCTTCTTTCCAATTTTGCTTCCTCTAACCTATAGAAAAATTAAGCAACTTCATAGAAGCCAAATTTGTGAAACTGTCTATTGACATGAGGTAAGCAAATGCGGAGATGAAGTGTAGGCAGCCAAAACGAACAAAGGTCATAAAGCTCCTGGAAACAAGCCATTTTTCACTCAAGCTCTTAGAGGAACTTCCCTGGTTGGATCATAGTAATACATTTGAGTGTTCACAGGAGCAAGCTAAAATACTGACCATTATGAACTTCATTACTTTCACTCAGCCACTCAATCATATTTTGGTTTAATTCCTTTCAGGAGAATGAGAAAGTCACCTTGTTTAAGTGGTCAGCCCTTGCTGTTTCACACAGTAGCTATCACACAAATTCCAAAGGTGTTCATATTATGCCAGGAAATCCTACCTCCTCCACAGGAGCCAAACAGTCTGGAACAATAATGCACTATACAATATTCAACATTTTTACTCCTTTAACTTTAGGAATTTTGCCAAAGATGGGAGTACTATTACTCAGAGAACTCCTGCTTCAATATCCTCATCTAAGCTCTGCAGAGTGATACTGTGGTCAGCTGGCAAACTGTTCATCATACACTAGCTACTGCACAACAATAGAATATGTTCTTACCTATCATAATCTGCCATCTTCTCCATCTTAACCTTTTTAATTTTGCTAATTACATCCTGCTGTAGACATGAAATAAAAAATCTTTATCTATAAATGCTATCCACTTGCACAGATGTACACAGAGACTTGCATCATGCTGCTCTCATCCCACATTCTTCTGTTTTCACTTTTACACTAAGGCAATATATATCCATGAGAAATACTAAAATCCTTCTGCTGAGAACTGCAATTCCTGGAATATTTATCATTATATATGCTGCTAAAATAAAACCAAAAAAAAAAACCACCAGGTATTTTTTACGCAGACAAGGTAGAGAAATGAAAAAACCTGTCATACCTGGAACATGGAACAGAAAAATGCTGTAACTGAGCAAGATCAGATAGAGGCTGGTATCTACCCCAACACAGTCCTGGAAATATCTACAACATTAAATACACAAAGGAGGAAACTGCCCTGATTGATGTTACAGTATCCTATCAACATAAAACTGGTAGAAACATCTCATCAGGTTCTAGCTGTACACCCACTAAATTTATGTTCCTCAGAGTAACGTTATCAGGCTTAGAACAAAAGGAGAGGGTATTTAAAGACAACAAGGTGCAACTTCAGACACATTCACACTACTTGCTTGTTCGCTCAACACTCTTGTGTGAACTCTACACATTAAAAGGAGTCATGCCAAAGCTTTCAGTCACAGATTATAGGAGTTTATAGGGAAAAGCAAAATGCTAATGATAGCTAATCCAAAAGATTCAATTTTCTGTCTCAGATTTTCTTCTCAGATTCCAAATGGACTCTTTTTTGGCTTTGTTTGCTTTGTTTTGTTTATGCAGCAGACTACACTTATTAACTGTTCTTGCCATTCACTTCTATGATAGCAGTAGGATAAATAACTCATATTAAGAAGCTGCAAAAGCTAGTTTGATAACCAGACAGCAGAGATATAATATAAAAATATATTTTAAATACCTTTCATGAATCAACACCTTTAAAACTCTGCTCTCCTACTGTATATAAAAATCTGTATTTAAAAAAAATATAATTAGTCTTTTTTAAAAGGAAAGAACCTAACCTAAGTTTAAAACTAATCCCAGTAAATGTCTAAAGGTAAGTCTCCCATCCATATCTGACACACAGCTGGCAGATGGAAAAATCAACTTATGGATTTATTCATTACACATTTGTGAAAGGACACTCATCACACACTATTCCAGCAAGCCTGTGCCTTTCAAATTACTGTTGAGAGTGGGTGAAATGTTTGTTGCTGTTAAACTTTTAAGATCCAGCTTTGAAACTTACTACTTTGTGTCCTGTAACACACTACAGCCTTCTCTCTTCTACAAAGCTGTATCTTCATTTATTTCAGTTATCTGTTCCCTCGCTTACCTTCATCTAGAAATTCATCTACTCAACAAAAGAAGAAACTTTTCCTAGGGAAACATAATGGAAAAAAGTAGCTGTTTAATATCCATCCACTGGCACAAACGACAGTTCAAAACCCCATGCTTGTAGCTCCAGGGATTCAGATTTATTGGCATCTTTACTGGCTGGGTCTTGGAAGCCTGCAGAGTTAGCCAGAAAGAACAGCGTGTATATATTGAGACAGAAAACTCTGTGAACGATGGACATTTTTCACTGATGAGTTCTGTTTTTCCAAGAGGATGGAGTGAAGAACTGTAAATAACATGTTGGGCAGAGGTTGAAAAAGTTATCTAGCTTTTTATAGGCAACTTTAAGACTTCATTGCTTACTGGGTTTCTGGTCTTAGTCCAGTCACTATGAAAGTTTCACTTGCACAGTTAACTCCTTGCTTACCTTGTTTTTGGAGTTAGTATTAAGATTGCATAAGAGAGCGAGCATAGAGGAGAGCAAGCAAGACAGAGTGCAACAACAACCTCCTTCTGTACCTACTAAAAGCATTCTTCCAATTAAAATGCTAGGAAATCTGGGCAGGAGATGTATAGGTAGAACTATCTTAACTTCACAAGTGAATAAAAAAGGGGCAAAGAAGGAAAACAGCTTGTTACTGGCAAAAGAAAAATTATCAAGGGTAAAGTTGGAAAAGAAAGAATAAAATTTTAACTCATTGTAGAGGCAAGTAGTATCATAATTTCCCACTTCCCCTTCACACAGGGGAAGCCATTTGCTATGCTATACAAGAAAAACAATGGAAATTAATATGCTTACTTGACTTTAATATGCAGATTCTTGAAAAGCTACCTTTTTCTACATAGAAAATCTCTGCCTGTTTCACACATAGACATCAATATCAGTAAATGTAATGGAGTCAGAGAAAACACTAACTCTGATCCATGTATTCTTTTATAAAATTGACTTTAGTCATGATTTGAGTCGAGGCTATCTCCTTATTATGCATTTTAACAAACCCACTTATCCAACATTTAAGCGTTAATAAAAAGAAAAAATTCTAGACTTGATGCAAAAATTACCTTGTATATATGAATTACATTTAACACTGAAATATGCCTTCCTGAATCTGCAGGCAGGCAAGACAGTGGTACTTTCAGTACAAGTTCCTCTACCCCATGGCTCAATGGGCATTCAGTGATGGGTGCTGGGAGCACTGTGCCTGTAACATGGTATTACTTTGCAAAACATGTGGTGAAGGGAAACTGAGAAAATTAACAAAAACCAAAAAGGAAGGAAAACAAGGAACAGAGGATAGGAAGATACTGATTTGGTTTCACTCTTCCATCTTCTAAACTTCATCTTATACTGTGACCATAAGATAACTGCCATTTATGCAGCTGACTGTATTTACAAATTAAGGCATATGATCATGCAATCATTTGGCTCAGAATGGACTCCTGGAGTATCTCTTCACAAGTATCTCTCCACAAGAATCTCTTCACCACACCAGAAAGCATTTCCTCACACAGATGAAGAACAATAACTTTATAATGATATTATTCAGGTACACAGGAAAAGCGATTAAATGCTTTTTAAAATTCCTGAGGAAGCCAGCTAGGCAGGCAGCATGTTAGCTCAAACATAACTCCAATTTGGTACAGCAAAGTCTCTGCCCTCTCTTCTTCAGGAGAGGTCCTGGGTGAGCCATGCATCCTCAGCTTGCATGGACTCCCTGCAGCACAGTGCCTCCTAAGAGCACACCAGCGTGCTGCTGACACTCCTAGCTTCCAAACTGTCATATCAGTTCACAAAGTAGCTTGGCCTCCTCACAGAAGAAGAAAATATTTGCCAGGGAGCTGTCTTTTACTTAACACCTGAATGCTCCACAGGCAGTAGGAAAGCTGGCAGTAAAAATCTGCATTTACCGAATGGCACTTTTAGAAAGCAGAAAGCTCCCTTTTTTAGGGCCTATTGCCTGCACAGTGAAAACACAGATATTTCACAGCTACAGTATGGCCATCTCCTGAAAAGATTAAAGACAATTCTATCTGTTAAAGGAGGTAGGGATATAACCATCCTCTAACCAGATGCCCCTATCTGCTTACCACAAGCACAAAGACATCGGCCTATTCGCGCGTGTTGCCCTTATGGTACTACTGTTATTTCGTTCTACACAACCACACAGCTCAGTGTTAATTGTGGTGGTCAACTTTTCTAGACACTTTTTTTTTGTATAACACCTATTAAATAGTGCTAAGTCGGATAACTTGCTTCAAGTGTTATCACATTGCTGGAATTCAAAAACTAAATTATTCCTTTTGGTTTCTGTTCCCTTGTGATTACAGAAAAACGGCATCCAAAGTGATCAGAAGCAAGAAGGACAAAATTGAATAACTAAACCCTTGTGATTTCTAGAATCCCACTTGTGGGTTTTTTTTTACTTGAGTTGGCAACCTCTCACACTCATTTTCACATGAAGAGTTAGAAGCACTATAAAGACCAACATTTTTTCAAAAAGTTGCAACCAAGCTAAAACTTAACTGCTAATCCTCATAGAGCCCCCATATCTGATTAAACTCTCATCATGCTGAAACATAGTCTCAACGCACACAGATGCACATTAGGTCACTTCAAATTCTCTTCCCCAAATCTGATCAAATGGCACTGTTTTTCTCAGAAGACTCATGTTCCACAAAGCAGATGTCTAGGAGCTGGAAGCACACTTGCCAACTGAAAAGACACACACCAGCTATGAGCAGGAGGACAGTAACTCAGATCTATCACCAGCCAAGGACAGGAAGGAAAGCAAGCACTAAAAGTTTCAGCAAAGTGATTTTAGTCTGCTGTTGCCTCCACTTTCAGGCTTTTCCAATACATGGTAGGAAACAGTGAAGCCAAGGCTTCAGCTGAGTTGCAACAATCAGCCTTGCAGAGCTGCTGTTGGTCCTGCATGTTATTTGGGCTTCTCCAGGTCAACCTTAGTAGCAACCTCAGACTGGGCAGAACAAATGTCTAGAATAGGTTCAGACCACCCTAATAGATTTTCCTCTTCCCTTAGATGATATGTAGTCAGATATCTCTAACAGAGACATTAAATTCTGTAATGAATTTTTCATTTTTTATTTAAGTAATGGGAGGCATATAATTAAACTTCTTGATATAACTGCCCAGCTTCCAGGAAAGCTGAGGCAGTGTTGCCTTTTTTCCTTCCTTGACAGTCCCCTATATTAGGGACTTTCTAACAGCCTTGTTCCCTGCATCTCAAATTCACCCGTATGGCTCTGGTTGCACAGAATCCCAAAACAAAGTCAACCCTTGCACCTTGTTCTCTATCTCAGAATCAACTTCCCTCTGGTAAAACAGAGAGAAGTAACTTGCAACTGGACACACAACTGGAGATAAAATCTGCTACATCAGGAGAGTAACAAAGTGCCACTGGTGATCACCATGCCCTAAGAAGAACTACCTCCAGAAACCTGCAGCACCAAACTTAGACTTTATGCTTCAACTACTCAGTTTCCAGAACTTGCAGCTCTGCACAGCAGAGGTCTTCTGCCAGTCACACCTTGTATGAACAACAGCAAAGTGCAACCACTGCTGTCTCTCAGACCCTGGCTCCCAGTGGATGCTGCTACCTTACTTTGACCCTGCTCACTCGGACCACAGAATGAAGGGCTTCAGGGATACAGCCCAGAATAAACATACTGCATTTCTTTTGGAATTAAAAATAGAACAATTATCCTTTAACAGTTTGCAGCAAGACTTCATGCACATGAATGTCTGCATTATAGTATACTGTGTGCATGCACTGCCTTCGTATGTGGGGAACAGTTACCAAAGATGGACATCAGGATCTTTATTACAACAGATTATTATTACGTTACCACAGAGGATGTGCCAGGAAAATACAAATACAGTATGTGAAACCATATGGAGAAGTTACTGGTACACAGAGCTCAGCCATCAAAACACTTCTTTCACAATCACCACCCACCCACAGACTGATGAATACTCATCATCTGTGCACAAACTTTAACTTTGTTTTATTAATAGTGGCATGAAATCTGAATATATAAAAAAGTTTCCTACTATATAAAGCAATGTTTGGGGTTTTTTTTTTTTTTCTACTGGTACATTAATTTCTAATTTAGTTACTGTGGAAACCATCCTGGAGCCCTTTTAAAAAAAAAAAAAAAAAAGTCTCTATTTACACACCCAGATAAAGATGAGGAGAAAAGCTACAGCATACCTGTACATGCAGGTTACAGAGAAATGTGTAACCAGCCAAAGAAAAAAGATGTAGTATTCTTTTATAGGAACACAGCTAAACCTTCTGTAAGCCTAACTGCAACAAATACTCATACAATGATTGCCTTCACTAACATAGCCACAAACGTGCAAAAGCCTCTGGCCTTAGAAAATCAGGGCCATCCTTTTCTGTTTGGAAAACGAAGAGCTACAACGAAAAAGGGAAATTTTCTGTATCCTGATATTACTCTAATATGGCAGATGAGAAGAAAACAGGCCTAAGTGAACATGCCTTTTTCATTCACTCTGAAGTCAGTAAATAATTCCAAGGGATTTCAGTGGGAGCTGAGCGACAGCTAACGAATTAGACAGACCGTGACACACAGATTCAGACCAGCAGCTCTGCAGTAAAATTTAACAGGAGACAGCTTTACCCAGGTTTATTTCCTTCATACAGCGCCATCATAAACATTTCATAAATAATTCTGCTAGGACTATGCATGATTTATAAAAGGTCTGGGAAGAGCAGGCTGGCACAGTCCCTACTTGTCTTTGAGCTGCTAACTTTCTCTCTTGCACACTGTTGTTTGTACCTGCAAAACTGAGTCAGCTATAATTTCAACAATGCTGAATCTTCTGTACAAGAGATTAAAAACACTAGTGCTACTTGCTCTAGAAGAAAAACGTATTTGAAGTACCTACATTAAGCCACTTAAGACATTCATTTAACTATTCATGAAAGCAAAAAAGTTCTCAAAAATAAAACCAAATATATGTTATGGAAGTAAATAAACACTTCAGGGAAAGTGTTTCTGTTGAAAATAACCCTGAAGGACATTAACAACCTTAGAATATCCTAAGGTGGGTCATTTAATTTCTAAGATTACATGCGACTACTTAGTTTTGTAGGGCTCTGTAATTTCTGGCTTATCACTTGACTCTGTACATGAAGACACTTGCTGGGCCAGGGGGCCAGTGCCCTGTACCACCACCCGCATCCTATGGATGACACACCAGTCTGTGTTCTGAGCACTGACCCAGATGGTGCAGGAGATTTGCTTACCCACCTGCCGCCATAGGAGCTTTGCAACGAACAAGCTGAGGTTTAACCCAGATAAGGTCACCACAGTGTTGAGATATTTTTTTTCCAAGTTGTTCACAGGCTTCAGTTTGTCCAATTTTGGAATGTCAGGTGACACCAACAGCTTTTTTTCATGGGCACTTGTAGCCCTTTCTCTCTCAGATCTGGATTTTCTCACTGTGCTAGGTCTGTGTCATCTGTACTGGATTACTGCCACATGTTCCACACAGCATTACTTGAAGAGGATTTTGAAAGTATAGCTGGGTAGAAAATCAGGCCACCAAAATATTTTGTCATGGTAAACTCCAAGTACACTATGCCTGTTAACAGGAGGACTAACCTACGTGCATGCAGGAATAAGTCAAGATGTTAGCACTGATTCAAAAAGGCCTCAAGAAGTTGTTTTGCTGTCTGAGGCACTCCATGTGCTTGTTATACTATCACCACAGCTGACACACTGCAATTTCTCAAGCTTGAAGGCAGCCATCTACATGGAGGACTCCAGACTAACATTGTCTTCATCTGTTGGTAGACCCAAAGCTGAGAACATCATTTTCAAACATCTTTCTTTCCTAACAGTACTGCTGTTGTATTGCACTAGGTTAGTACATACCTTCTGTTGAAAGTTATTTTTTTATTTCAAAGTTATTTGTTACTTCTTATTGAAGAAAATCAGTAAAATTAAATTATGTGAATTAAGTTGTTGTTGATGTACCAACCAGAATTATTATACAGCTGTCTAGTGTCTATATTAGCACTTTTTATCCTTCAGAGTATAAAGAGATCAATACATGGAATAAGGAATAATTCCTTTTTGAAATAATGCTGGAAACATCCACCTAGTAATACCATGGAATCTATCTTTAAATTACATTATCTAGCATTAGCCTTCAAAAACTAGACATGATTTAGGTCAAACACTGACCTCTCTTACTGTGGTAATACACATTTTCAAGTAGAACACTCCCTTAGACAAACTGCTCAGTTCCCAACTGCACATCTGCAATGATGAAAAAGTCAGCCTTGATCATGCAAAGTTCACACTTGACTTGAAGTATGTTGAATAATTTCATTAAATTCTACAAGAAAACTTGTATTATCTGGATATGAGCTGAAGTATTCACCACCTTGAAGTGTTAAACCCACTGCAGGATTCTTGCAGGGAAAGCAGGCAGATATTGCAGAGAAATAACCAGAACAAAGCCATGACAACAGTATTTGTTAATCAAAACATCTATCCAGGAAGACAGAATGTAGAAGCTCCTTTTGCAAACTGATCCATGATAAAATTTTGAACCAGTCAGTATTCCTCAGTTGTTCAACACATCTGAGGGATTATACTCAGAGACCACTCGCCTTATACTTAACTAAAGTCTGTACAGGGGTGCAGCAGAAATGAAGACAAATATTAACAGATATAAAATGGAAATAAATTTTACAATTGAAATATTAAAACAGAAGCACAGGATGGGAAAGCAGAGACATAAAATTCTTTTACTGCAACCACAGGCAACCATATAACAGACCAACAGAACACCTCCAGGTTCCCTCCACACATTGCAAGCCACAAAACAGCTACGGAATCCTATCACAAAAGAGCAGAAAGCACAAAAACATAGAACATACCACAGAAAAGCCAAAGATCCTGAAGACAACAGCAACGTGTTAAGTCACAATCATAGCAGGGAATTTGACAGAAAAATGCTCATTTAAGTTTCAGAAGTATTCTGTGTCCCATGTCATTGAGAGGCACATACACCCCTGTAGACCCGAAGATGGTATCACAGACACAGGGACAGTCTGCACAACAGTGCTGCTATTACACTGTGGGACTTGGAAACACTCACTACAAAAGCTGAATACAAGGAAGCTCCTTCCAACTCGAGAGATTTCTTAGAGCAACTAACACTATTTTTTATCATGAGAAGTGCAAGCCTAGTTGAGAAACAGCAAACAACAGGATAACTAAGATAAACAGAATTAGAATTTTTATAGAGGGCTCAACCATCGAGTCTATGGTAAATGATGCATAACTGAGAAATGTCGCTGCTTCTCTCCCCATCTTCTCAAGCTCATTAGCAATAACCCTTCTAACATGATTCCTTTCAAGAAAGGAAAAGCCCAGTAAATATCTCTGTAATATAATCCTGCCTTTCCTTTAGCTGCTCATGGCTTGTTTAACGTGCCTTTGCTGAGTGCCACACTAGCGTCCCGCCGCAGCGCTCCCAGATGAGGATGGCTGGGAGCAGGGCCGCGCTTACCGGCTCCGTCAACTTACGTTGAAGAAATTCGTCTTGTTCCTCTCGCAGAAGAGGCCCTGTGCAGGCATGTGCTTCAGCTGCTGCCATGGCACCCCGCTGCCCAGCAGCACGTCACGGGCCCACTGCAGGTTCTGTGGACAAAACGGGGCAGGTGAGTTACGGAGAGGTACAAATCGCTCACTTGCTTTGAGTTATTAACCTGCGTTGTCGCTTCTCATCTCCTGAGTAGCTGCTGTTCGGACATCATTTCTAGAGGCATGTGATTTGGAGAAGACATCCTTCAGGAGAGAGAAGCCAGCTTGCTTCTCAGAGCAAGCAGCCAGACTGATGAGCCCCAACAGACTAGTCAGGCCCCTACAGCTGCTGAATCCAGACTCAGATCACCAAGTTCTGCTTGCCTTTTTTTTTTTTTTTAACCTGTCTTCATTTCATTGGGATCTACTGCCCACCTCCTATCACCTACAGAATCCTGAACCATAGGCATATTTAAAACACCTTAATTTTTTTGTTAAAAGCTGAATTTTAATGCACAACATAAAATAATTTCTATATAAAAATATAAAGTTTCTCAGCAAAGACTGGAACTCACTGTTGTGGGCACCCTGTCCTGAGGCCCTCCTACACACATTGGGCCCCTCACTGCCCCCCAGCCCTCCCTGTCCCTCATCTCTTCCAGCCCCCTCCCCAGCACACTCTGGAAGCCAACCTCAGCTCTTCCCCAGGATAACTAATGCGAGACACACCAGCCCATGCCCAGGCAACCTCTAGGCTTTAACTGGGGTGATGAATTCAGGCCTTTCATCCCTACACTGCTATTGCCCTCCATGTAATTTCACTTAACCTGTCTGGAAAAGTCCATGCCTGTCATCACATCTGGGTAACAGTGCTCAGCAAGTTAACAAGAAAGTATCAGCAGGAGACTAAATGCTAGACAGCAATCAAAAATTCATAAAAGCACTACCCCTCTAAGAGTTCGATGCACAGGCATCTCTTGTGTAGTTGAGAGCTAGGGACAGCTGTTGGCTCCAGGCAAAACATTACTAACAGATGGGACAGTTATTAATTGTAAGGTTTCACTGACAGAAGTTTTGCTTTACTACATTTGTTATTTCAGTGTTAGAAAGTAGCACTCCATTTGCACAAGACTGGCTTTTTCAGAGACAACTTCACTAAAGAGCAGATAAAAGAAAGAGGAAAATACTTGGTTCATAGAGATAAATGAGAAAGTTGAATTCCTATTTCTGTTGTTCTGTGGGCTGGACATACACTTCTGTGAATCATAAATTTGATTAAAACATGTCCATCCAAGTATACTCCACTTGTAATATCCTTTTTACTGGAGGGAGGTATTAGCAATGTTCTTATCCTATCTTCCAGATTATTTTCTTTACAAGATTGTGGTGAAACAGTAAAAGCCCTGCTCAATCATGAATGCTTTTGTCCTAATGACAGTATACATGAAGAAATCTCCAATGTCTTACCAGAAGTGGAGCATCCCCTCTAGCAAAATGCTGATTATGGATTCATGTGCAAGAGAGCTGAACACTGGAAATACTAACCAGATATTTACAGATGTCAAAACCCCATCATTCAGACAGCTGACACAAGTACTTATACAGGACCTTCATGATTATAGTGCATGACAGTCAAGGGGATTTGGATATCTTTGTTTTGTTATGAAACAAACACATGTTCACTCATAAACATCACAAGGTACTTTCTGGCTAGGAAGGAGAATCAGCTAATTTAATTATTATCACTGAGTATCAAATGTAATTAAGATTGAAGAAAGCAAAGTATGCAAAGTTAACACTTAACTGTATACTAATTTTCCCCTACAGTACTTCTTTTGTAATATGTATTTCTGTAATCCTATTAACCTAAGCCTACAAAATACTTGGAAACACGTATAGAAGAAAATACAACACAGAAAAGAGCCTACAAAAATCTTGGTCTTCCATGAAAGTCATCCTCTTTAGGATAAAAATCAGAATCCAGCAAAAATAAGCCTATCATAATGCCCAAGAACCAGGCACATAAATGATTTTATGCCAATCATAGTCATCAGAAATGTAAGTAAATTCCAAGTATGAAAACAAAATTAAAAACTGCCTAATTCGTGGCAATCTGAATCTTACAGTTAAAACTACAGCATAAAAATTAAAGGAAATAAAAACCCTGCCACCACAAAGCTTAAATATAAAATCCACGTGTGAACAAATTTCAGCTAGGGATATATTCCCAAATCCAAGTTTTACGATGGAAATGTGAAGAGATCGTTCTGTGTACATGCTCTGGTGATCTGCTGTGCACATCATCCTGACCAGCCACAGCCACGTGTTTGGTACATATCATTCATAGACTTTTATTGAACAAGATGATGACAGTAACCTAGCTAGGAGGAAAAAAGATCATTCAGACAAATGGGGCAATTACACGGTAACTTCACACAATCAAAACTAATAGGAATAAAAGATGTAGTTACAGATTTTCCACTACCCTTCTTCTTAAATCACCATGTTCAGTTATTCCCAGCAAATACGCCTGAGCAGGTCTCAACTCATTAAATTTCACAGTTTGCTCTGCTTAGTTTTTAGCTGATGAAGTTGTTAGGAGTGGGTGAAGAGATCCAGGACATAGCAAAAAGGATTTATTCCTCCTGGCACGCTGCTTGCCAGTCTGAAATGCTGGATTTGGCTGTCTGACTCAGGACAATTATGAAGTACTCTTTCCAGTTCAGCTGTTGCCTCCCACATCTTCATCACCCCAAGATTTGGAGAGAAGATGAGTGACAGGGTGAGGTAACTTGCAAAAAAGTTTACCAGCATTGTTAAAGTGGAAAAGGAAAATCTCTTATGGTCAACCAAGTGGAAATCTGAGTCACCTGAGACAAGCACCTCTTAACTCAGTGGTGTCAGAAGCCACCTTCAGCTAACTTGGAAACTCCATCAAGTATTGCTGAGAGGGTACAAACATCTTACTACACCTTAACCCTTCTTTCTTCTATAATCTGTTGGAAGGCTTTGTCTCAAAAAAAAGCTCCAAACACCACCCTAGTGCTACTCCATCAAATAAAAGCAAAATAAACTATCAACCTTGAAGGGCAGCCTTTTGAATGAACTGTTATCACCAAACTGTTGCTACTTGAAGTTCTTACATCTATTATGCTTACAGATTATGCCTGTATCTAAGTATATATCAAATATACATACATATAATTTTTAGATGCAGGTATTATGCCTAGTTTGACTAAACTGTCATGCTACTCACCTTATCTCATACCTGACAATATTTTCCCCCTTAAGGGCTCTGTTAATAAGGGACATAATAGGTTTTTTATGTTTGTATCTTATAAGTTATACAAACATATATGAGAAGATTCTTCCAGGATTTACAGAGTATTTTTTATTTCAAGATAAAAACCCCATGTAAGGAGTTTTGGGTTTTTTTTTCATTTCCTGAGAATCTGTTGGTTGCAGAGTATCAGATCAGTTCTACATACTGATCTACAAGGACCATAAGGCAAATACTTTTCACAAAACTTTTTGGTTATACTGACAGTGTCTTGCCAAGTCCTATCTTCTCCTTCCAAACTGTGTCAACACTCATTTTGGAGGTAAAAATCACAAAGGATGAAGACATTACTTCAAGACAGAGACAAGGTGAATGGGAAAATAAAAGTACTACCCAAACTGGAAATGAAGTAACTTCTGAAAAATTCTTCCTAATTTTCCTGAATATTTATTCCAAGAAAAAACAGCTATGCACAAATTTGCTCTGATAAGAGAATAAAACAAAGAGAAAGAGCCTCCAAATACTAAGCAGGATTTTGCAGGAGAAAGGAAACCAGAACACACAGCCAAACAAAATGCTGAAAGATTTTTAAAAGGTTGCTAAAAAAAGCACTCAATGACTATTTTTACTAATCTCACAACAGTAAAACCAGTAATGCTGTCAAATGGGAGAAAACAGATTGCATATGGAAAACTTGTTTCTCTGTGCTATGGAGACCTGCCAATCCTCTCCTTTCCCAGCCAACCATGAATTTTGGCCATCAGTCTAAATTCTTCATACAAATTCCTGGCACTGGTATATAAATGCTGATTTTTCCAAGATGGTTATATGAATTTAAAAATTAATTTCAGCTTTCTAAAATTTACGAGTAATCCACTCCACCCCCACAGCATCTCAGCCTGATGTAATTTATCTCATTTTTTAAATCAGGCTTATCATCAGTATATCTAAGTACACATCTTACTCCAGTTCCTGCTG
>NW_008615581.1:22100-22494 GCF_000691845.1 Merops nubicus
TAGATGCATTTTGTGGTTTAAGTTTGTTCAGGAGTGTAACTCCCACTGAAAACGTATTAGTGTCCCATTAAAATACAGACATTTGACATTGCTCTAGAAAAGAACCTGAATGAGTCATCAAAGAAAGAAAATTACAACCTCATGAAAGTATGTACTATACATATATCACTAGGAAGACTTTTTTGCAGCATTAAGCAGTTATTTGTTATGCAGAGAAGTAATAAAAAAGGACAGTAAGACACAGCAATGCTAGTGGAAGCCAACCTGGTAACTACTAGGCTCAAACAGGCGGGATTCAATTTTTCTGAGTCCCAAGAGGAGACAGATTTAGTCAATAATGCGTACTTCATACAGGAAAAAAAAAGCACACTTAAGTTGATATTTCTGTAGGGAA
>NW_008615581.1:22542-42184 GCF_000691845.1 Merops nubicus
AAAAAAAACAAAAACAAAAACAGAAGAACGTATTTTGCAAGTAGTTCCTCAGGCAAGGACATGCTATTCGAACCAATAAATTGAAAACAGCCAGCCTTTTTTGTTGAATGTTGATACAAAATCATCTGTCAGCAACAGTAATGACAGATTGCAGGAATCCATGGCTCCTATTACTGATTAGTTCCATGGAAAAATAACAACTGTCACATACAAACAGTATAAGACTGTTTTCAAAACAAGCTCTCTTTAAAAAAAGGGTAATATTTTTCTGGATAATCACTGTACAGCCAAATGGAATATTCATCACCTTTCAGTAGATGGGTAAGACAGATTACTGCTCAATTCAGAGCAGTACTGTTGATGTGTTTTGTGCTGAGGGAAGGGGTATGACTTGTTTCCATTACCTTCCCTTCTCTATTATTCACACAAGCTTCAGTACTGGTGGGGAAGAGAATTCAGGAAGCCTTGCAGTGCAGCATATGACATAACACCAGACTTCCAAATACAAAATCTGTGAGTTCAAACCTTGGTTATGACAATTAGAGAAATAACACTGATAATTTCATCGTACTATTCATACACATTTTACTAACTGATACTTCAGAAGGAGAAAGGACTGTAACAGAAGTATGCGGAAGTAAAACAAAGAATTACATAATTTTAAACCAAAACGATGCTAATTGATAGCAGAAGGCTTTTGAAATTTATTTTGAGGAATATGCAAGGGTGAAAATCACTGTCTTGTGAGCAGTAGGACCTATGACTTTCACTCAGTGATTTCTAAACACCAAATAATTTTGTCTTATTCAAGATGACCTCTATGCTGTGACAGTAGGAAAAATTTCATTCTACACAGACTCAAGATAACCAGAAAGTCTGTCACATAATGTATTTACACCAATACTGATGAATTTCTGCTTCCAAGTCACTTTTCAGTCCACTTATTCAGTAAGATAAGTGACTGCTGTCATTTGTACAAGAACATCTTACTTTTGTGACATATCTAAAAGATAATTTTCTGCTGAATGACATAAAATTACATTGTTTGATAATAAAAAAAGACATTTTCTAACTCAACTGGCCTTAGGCACATGAATCAGACAATCTAGGAGCTGAAGACTTCCCAAAGCACAGTTCCAGTGCAAACTGCATTAAACAAACTTACCTGCTGCATTTTAACACTGAGACTTCCGCATCAGTACAAATGACATTACAATTTGTTTACTCAGGCAATAAACACAGCAAGGCAGCTATTGTGGCATGGACTGCTCACCTTGTGTGTTTTGCTGTACGTGTACAGATATGCCAGTCTGTAGAGGCTCTTGTAGTGCTGGGGAAAGCGGCTGAGGCACAGGCAGAAGGAGGCGATGCACTGCTCCGTCAGGAACTGCCGCTGCTCCTCCACGTCTGCCGGGAGACCCTGGGGAAATTCACACCCATCTCCACAAGGTCCACCTTTCTTTTTGCAGTCCCACTGTGAGGGTGGGGGGACTGCGGCTTTGATGAGATTGCCAGAAGCAGACTGAGGATCCACCAAAATTTTTTGGCCAGCAGGCTCAGCAGGATGATAAGATTCTGAGCTCTCCAGCAGCTCTTCTGACTTTCCTGCAACTGGAACATTAAGAGAAGACAAAAGTGACAATGTAGATTACCAAGTGGAAAATGAAAGAAAGGCAGGAATAGAAAAGGAAAGCCATCCTGCCAAGTGGAATGTGTTATTCTTAATCTACCTAGCAAAGTAATTCCAGGATACAATTTAGGCTCGGACAGAACCATTACCAGCAGCTAACCTGGTATTCTGGATAATATACGACCTACAGTTCCACCCAGATATTTTTGTGATCAACTTGGTAACTCATAGCTCAGTTGACCCATCTTTTCTTGAAGGATAGCAAATATTACTTCAGAAAAACATGTGTGACAGTGGGAGCTTCCACATTTCCTGTTACGTAGTCATTGCTAAAAACAAGCATGCCACATGCAGATTAACTTTTTTAACTTTGATTTTTAGTTACGGAAGTTCACTGTGTCTTTGTCTTTGCTAGGATAAAGAGGCTCTTACAATAGATCTTATGTCCTAGCAGGCTACTGATAAAATATCCTTCATCCTCAAGTGAAAAACTGCTTTTTAATTTTTTCCCCAACAAAGCTGAACTTGGAGACAAACTCATTTCCAGAACAGAAATTCTGAAAAATTTACTTGTACATGTATGTATCCATTATAATTTTACTCTGCAGATAGGTTTATGGAAAAATACATTTGTTCTAATAAATGTCAGTAATCTAGGACTGAATTCCACACCGTTCTCCTGGCAGACAACTGATGACAATAACACAACTCACTGCAAGCCTGAAAGAGAGTCATGTTTTTAGTCTAGCACCCAAAAGACTACTGGATTTAGTGATTATGTAAATACTATTTTACAAACCCAGAAACTGGCATCTATTTCCCCATATTGATGCAAACATTGCCACAGACTTCTGCAGCTCAGGCAAGAGTGAAATAAAATATTCTTTAAAAAAAAAATCAAGCTAGTCAAATCTAAGAACAAAATGACATGTCAGCAACTATTCCTAGTGAGATCAGTGAAGTGAATCAGGGCTATCCACATACCATTGTTTCTGGATCTATGAAATTGGAAAAAGACTTAAGTATAGTGTGAGTTGGCAGAAAAGACTTAACATACCAAAAAGAACCACAACCTAGAAAGGTGGGCAAAATTTATACATTGGTCATGTTTGCCTTTCCCTCCTGAAGTCCAGTCTCTCTATCTACTGCCACATCCAACTGTACAAAAATCAGATAAAGGGAAATTACAGCTAATGGATTTTGAAGTTATTTTTCCAGTGGAGTACAGAACACTTAGTACTATTATATATGGAAACATTTGGTAGAGACCAATTCCACTGCTCCACTGAAATACAGTATTCAATGGAATAAAACATCTAATTCCACTGCATGTGCTCTTCCAGGTACCGAAATATCAAGCTGCTACTAGGCCAGAACAAAAAGGGCATTTTTATCTGGGGAAAAGAAAAGGTTTTTTTCTTTGGGATTATCTTCAAATTAACTAGTCCTTCAATTATTTCAAGATTTGAAACACTGAAGAAAGAGTAAATAACCTAAAATGAGGCAAGCCAGTCAAAGGGCCACCACAGACAGCAGTTTATCATTGTTCTTGTCTCATAAGGTTCAACAGGTTGTACAAATTGGGATGATGGCCATGTAATCAAAGCACAGTTGCAATTTTAAGCTACGCACATACATGCAGCAGTAACACCTAGTTAAAATTCTCAGTCACAGTGAACCATATTTCAGTGCTTCTGCATGACAGAAGAAACATTTTAATGAGAATATACTAGCTGACATTATATATTAAACTGGGCATACTCTTTTCCTCTGTAGATCCCAGGGACTCTTTGCTGGGCATCAGTGTATCAGCACAGGTAGTAGAAATCCTCTTCTCTGTGTAAGTCTTCCTCAGGCTGTCTTGAGAACTGGCAGGCTCATTGAACATATCCTGTGTGGAACTGGAGTCAGACAGCACCGCTGCAGTGCTATCCTGACTCCTCTCTGCAAAAGGAGAGAAAAAAGGAATGCACCATTTCCTACTCATCAAGCTGTTACACCGTGGTAACAGCAATGAAAACTGCAGCCACTCTGCAAACCTCTTATAAGTGCACTACAGGATCTTTACCAATCACCAGTTCTGTTGTCTGAAAGATGGTTTTTTGCTTTTAAGTTGTCAACTTCAGCTTCTCATTTTTATTTCACCTCTGTGCTAAGAAACTAAAATCCCAGTCTTCTTTCACTAAGCATTATTTAACTCTAATGTAATAGAGAGCTCCCTGCCCCTAGAATAGGAACGTTTCTTCCTAGAATATAATCCTGGAATTTGATTCAAAAGCAATGATGCTGAGCTTTCAAAATCAGTTAGGCTGAGGACACAATATTTCAGCTAGCATGGTCCTATAACATTTCCTGGGTTTTCTGTGCCATTTACTTGAAAAGCACCTCGTATAAATTTGAGTCTGACACAAGCGAAGTTCAATTGACAAGAAAAAACCATGAATAACAGTACTGGTAAAAATCACTCACGAAGGACAGAAAAATGACTACCATTAGAGGGCTGAGACTTAAAGGAGTGATCACTGATGCCATTTAACCTGCAAGAGTTAGATGTTGCTCACCAAATGTTCTGAAAGGTGATTTGATACATCAGAGAAACAATCCATTACAGAACTAGGTTTAAGATGGACAGGAAGGAAGCTCTTGGATTCTGACAGAAGAATGGGAGAATTGACTGCCTTGACAGAGTGGAGTAGGTATGTCGGCTGCTGACTACATTACAGTCACAACTAAACTGTTAATCTGCTGATAGCTGTTACAACACAGGAAAAATTGTACAGGCTGGTGACTTCGTCTTGGAGGATGAAATTCACACCCCAGAACAACTGAGCACCTTCCACCTTTGAAACCTGCCTGATACACCCCAAGTTCTTCCACATCAAGGTTTAGGTTATCAGAGGCAAACCTGCACGACTTAGAAATGCAGCTTAGTATTTCCAACAGAAGGATGCATGCATCTTCCCAGTGAGATGGGAAAGTGGCATTTTTCTGAAATATTGTGCAAAATAATCCTGTGTCCAACAGAAAATTATGATTCTGACAAGTCCCTCTAAATCTGTAGCCCAGAAGACTAATTTTCAGTTTCTGCTTAAGATACAGGAAGAGCTTAACCAAGAGGCATGTTACCGTTGTCTAGGTAGTTCCAATGCATTCTTTTTCATTAATTTTCCTGATGAGATCAAGAAAGAAAATTAAAAAAGCAGGAGCCCTTGCTTTGAGATGAGCTGATAATTTAATTAAATTCCTTCTGTTCCATCTGAATTGCACTGGTTCAGGGGAGAGCTAAGAGCCTCCTATGAATTTATTTTATCAAGATAAATCTCTCTGTAGACCTTCAGCTTGCAGATCAGGTTCTGCTTATTAGAATTCCAACAAATTTTAAAAAAAATTGGTGTACTCCATAGGCTTTTCAATATCACACAAAGAAAACCTTCCTTTTCAGTGATCAGATCTTAATAAAACTGTATCTTGAAAAAGAATGGGGGAACACTATTTGCTTCCTAATTGGAAGTTATATAGTTGGTTAATGATGATAAGTTTGATACAGAAAGAATATAATTATAAAGAATAGGAAGAGAAGGATTCTGAAGAGAGGTCAGTCAAGCTCTAAATTACTCATTTATAAAGCTTTAATAACATTCTGTGGTACAAATGGATACTATTGAACTCCCAGCTGGCATCAGGAAAAACATTTACAGTAGCTCCCTTGATATTTTTTTTTAAGGGAAGTTTCTGCATCTGTGGAAAAGAGGCTGAATTACTCATCTTGGGAAGGACAAAAAAAATAATTCAAATTTCCAAACGTTGCCATAAGCCTGGAGGTCAGTTTTGACATGTGGGTTATGACAGATTAAAGCATTAGAATGTAAATCAAGAACTTTAGACCACTATGTGAGAGTGATATCAGATCACTAAGATATTACACTAAATTCTGAGCATGCAAATATAGGAAATGAATTAGCACGTTAAATTTCAGATGTATGCACAACAGGAAAGCTTTTCCCTATGGGGAACAAATGTAAATACCTCCTTAGAATTAGTTATTTTGATTTTAAATTTCTACTAAAATGAGTGTAGATTTAGGTATGCATGTTTATTCTCCTTTTCTTTCAATACATTGGCTATATAAAAGAATAACCTTAATGATAATAACACTTAGCTTGTTAATCACTGAGAAACAGAGGAAGACATTAAGAAGAATTGAGAGAACTTGCTATTATTTTAGACACTTCTTGAATGCACCAGATGCTTTCAAACTAGGCCTGATGAAAAACACTGGAGTATTTCAGAAATAAGCAGCAGCCACCAGTTATTAATATTAATTTCTCAGAAGTCACAAAAGATGGGTAAAGTTCCAGGGAATGAAAAACAAAGTGTAGTGCCTATCTTTACAAAGGATAAAAGGTCAAAGTTATTAGCCCCAGCCTTCATTTTCCACAGAGAACTGGACTTATTTATCTTCAAAAAGATGATGGAGTATTTCCAAACACATACAAAATAAAAATACAATGATTTCTCTTCATATTCACTAAGTCAAGAGCCACAGGCAATTGGTTTTCATTGCAGCAAGAAAATCACCTGTTTTTTTTTCTAATCTCTACCTTAACTGTTACATACAGTTAAATTGCATGAAGAACCTAAAGAATCTCTGGAGGTTTTCAAGGACAGGTAGACAAATAGCTATCATTTGCTAGGTTACCCAGATGTGCATTAATAGATTTAAAAAAAAGCTCTGTCAATACCTAAATGTTTCAGTTATGTAATGCAGAACTCTTGTCAACTGCACCAAGTCACTTCCTGGCTCTGCTTTTATAAAAAAAAAAAAAAAAAAAACATTATACCCCACATATTTTTCATACCTGAAAGTACTATGGTCGTCTAGCCTAACACAAAAATATATAGAGATATATACACACTAGGCAGACACACAGCATATATTTTTTTTACATCCATTGTGTTATATGGCTTTTCCTTCCTCTGATAAGGGTTGGCTGTATTTGAGACAGTCATCAGTGTTACTCAACCTACAAGCCAAAGACCACCGCAGTCAGTGTGACATGAGAATTAATTACGAATTCCCAATGGGTAGTGACACCTGGCCCTTTGAAAGATGTAACTCTAAGGAGAACATCAGTACTTTTCAATAATTTCTGCTATAATTAAATACAATTTAATGCAACTGAGTGTAATTTAAAAGATTACTAGTTTTACCATTTTGTTTACCTAAGGTATTTTCTTAGTTCCTCTATCTGGCAATAGCAATAAGATAAGCTTTTCCAAAAAGCTAAAGTAATCCCTCACTTATAAGCAAATGATAAATCAAGGACTAAATATTCTTTTGAGGACTCTTCCTGTAAAATTTCCTATAATTTCACTAGCTAAGATAAAAATACAACTGGGTATTAATGTCCCAAAATTATTATCTGTAGTGGAAATGAAGAGAATAGGGAAAAGGTCTACTAAATTGTGCATAAGCAACTGCAACAATATTCCTACTACATATATGTGCTGATACCAGATTCTCTCTTTGGTATTACTACATTTTGTTTCATTATTTGGTTGCATCAATCCTAAGTTTTGGGAAAATTTCAAACAGCCTGAGGAGCTGAAATCTCTATTCAATATGAAGTTAAGTATTTTATGTTTATTTCTAAAGATTAAGGAAATGGCACAGGAGAACAAATTGCTTGTTTGGGTTTTGACTCATCACTCATAATGTACTCAGCTTGTGATACTTCAGGATTTCTATGTCAGACTACAGCACCTCATCTGTCAACAGGTGAAAAAGAGCAGCTCTAGAGAGAAGATGTAAAAAAAAAAAAAATCAAAAGGAAGAATCTTGCTAACTTTCCAAGATACTAGTGAAAAAAAAAAATTAATTATAATTGGAAAGATATCATTAGGAAGAAAGAATCTGTATGTTCACCTGTACTGCCAAAGACCTTTGTTGGATCACAGTGAGATCCTCTCAGTCACTCAGATAACTAACTAGCATTACTTAACATGTATTAGATATTACAAAAATATCTGTAGTCCATTTGACTTAATTCTACACTTAAGAGCATTTTAAGGTTAATATTACCCTGAATGAAATAGGTTTACTTCAAAAATCCATATTCCACACTAGTCCTCCATACCAGAAAAAGCCATTAGCTTGTCACTGTCACTGTTCCATTAGCATTCAGGCACAAGATCTGCATGCCTACCAATTAACAGTGAAAAGTTGTGTTCAACTTTGTGGAATCTAAATGACTATTTAATTTTAAAATGCAACAGGAAATAAAGCAGCTCAGTACTTCACTAGCCATTACCCTGTGCCAGCATTGTCCCACATGCACCGTAAGCCCTGTCGACCACATGCCATAAGCCTTGTTACCTGAACTGTGTCCCCTCACAGGGCTGAAAAGACAATGATGTGTTAAAGTGTGACCTGAACTAGCAGACATACAATCCTAATGAATGCTAAGTATGCTGACCAGGTAACATCTCTCGTGGTACAAGCTTACATAATTCATCCTCAGGGGAGCTGAAGGGCAGCGTTCCGGTGCCAATATCAATGAGGTGTTCTGCCTTTGTCAATTAATTACTATGCAGCTCACTAATTGCATTGTCTGTCCTCCTTCCTTTGAAACTTTTTGAAAATTAAAAGAAGAGGAGGGAGAAGACCTCTGAAACATCTTCATGTGGAGGTAGGTAACAGGCTCAGAAAGCCAACAGGGTATATTACTCACTTTTTCTGAGTAACATCTTTTCCTGTCTTAAATATCTGAAGGAAAATGTATACCCAGCTATTACAACACGGTATCTGAAATGTGATAACCTATCAGATACAACTCAAAAATCAGAAACAAGTGGCACAAAAAGCTTTTCTAAAGATATATATAGTTGCTAACTCAATTTACAGTAAAGAAAAATTCTGCTGCACAGTTCAGAGCTTATGCATAACTATATATTATTTTAAAAAATAATGTTTTCTTATGCAATAAAGGTAGGCTGTTCACAGGCAGTGGATGTACAGACTCTCTTTGTCCTTCTTGTCTGGCACCGTATCTCCTCTCATCTCTTTACTTGTACATATCAGCTGTTTTCTTTATTGGTATGTAGTCAGAAGCATGATGCATTATGTAATTCTCACTCTTGAAAGAGTTTCCACCCAAAACAGAAGACAACATTCAGCTCTGTACCAAAAGGCACTTGCACATTACTAAAAACAAAGGAATTGCAGGTTTGCATGGGGGCAGATTAATTTCTTGAGGACAGCAAGGCCTCAAGGTTTAAAGGGAGTTCTCTTATGAGTCAAAGATGAGGGTCTACGTTTCATCTGGCTGCACTGAACACTGGATATATTTCAGTAACTCACAGTCCTCCATTGCTGTTCTTCTGTCTTGAAGTGCAGAGCAACAAGACTATCTCATCCATGTTCCATTTCTTTAGTCAAATTATTTTTACATCACCTCACACTAAATGTCAGTGTGATACTTTTACTAATCAGAGAGAGGTTAAATTGGGGTAAGGTAAAAAATGGAGCATACTGCAATAAACTGGATCTGATTCATTATTCATGTAGTCCAGTATGCAGTCCCCATGAACATCCAGTACTGTGTGCCAGAAAAGGATACATACTGCAGACTAGAAGATTTCATTTTAAACTGCTGGAGAGAATTTTGAAGGGTAAGATTTTGATGTTCCAAAATGTAACGTGGATGTTGTTTTTATGCACCCCACTGCAGAAGCTCATTTAGTCTGGCATGAGTGACAACCTGGTGCAAAAAGCTCAGAGATCACCTTTGTCTCATCAGGACATTGAGAACCCCTGTTTATAAGAACACTGTGCATCTTTGTAACATTTGCAGGATTACAGACCAACAAACTACGAAGCGAGACTTCTCCCACAGCATGAAGCAAGGAGCCTTTCCCAGTGAGTTTATCATGCAGGTTTTGCCAATTATTAAAAGCAAGCCGTGACAGGTAAAAGCAGGAAGAGAATGCCTGGGGAACAGAGATTTGTGTAAAGGTTAGAGGCAGCACGGGCAATATTGGTTGCAAAAGCAATCAGGCAAAGACAAACACAAAAAAGGACGATTACATCTAACCACACACAACACACTACATGGCATGGATGAAGACTTAAACAATGTGGCATTTTAACACTGTAACAACAATGGATACTGAATACATCATCTGCATACCACCACAATAACATGGACTTGAATATCAACACAACAAAGGCATATTACAGCAAAAAACACCTCACAACAAAATTTAGGTAAACTTAACCTACTTGAAGTCTGTACTGCAGTTGGTCTTAACTGACTACATACATCCAGCCTGTATAAAGTTGGACAGTGAGCACATCTGTTTTGGCATATAACACTGGCTGTGTAAATATGGTTATATCCCAAGTAATAATAGTCTTGGTGGCCACTGAGTTCCTGTTTTTTCCTGTTTCCTACTTTGCTCTTGGAAAATAAGAAAGAGTCTAAACCTCGGGCTTCTATTACCAATCGCACATTTTCATTTTGGAGGGTTATAAAACAGCAACAGGCATGGGTGATGACAGGAAAGACAGGATTAACAGAAAGAAGGAAAAGCTGTTGCTGAATGGAAGGACAAGGAAAGAGAAAGGAAGCTGCCTATTGCACACACAAGACAGCAGCTAGTCAGCCAGCAAATAACAGCTGCCACTCAGCAATACTTCTGTCTCCTTGAAGGAGACAGAAGCTAGCAGCTGCCACAAGGAAAAAAGTTTAGTCACTTTACAAGCTGTATTTACTGGTTCTTTTCTCCCATTTCCATTAAATATATGACTTAAAATTAGTATCACCAGCATTCACTGGATATGAAGCTTTTCCATGCTCTCAACTTTTAACAGTGATTTCTGTATATTCTGGTCTTCTTTTTCCACCAGCAAAACTTCCTTGAGAGCTACAGAACTATAATGGCACATTTAAATATAACATAAGTGAAATAAGTCTGCCCTCACAACTTTACCTATCTGAATTCTTTAAGATCAGAGTCACGATGTTTTCAAAAAAATTTCTGGCTGTACAATAATTATTTTCTGTTTGCAAAGAGATAATCTGCTGCACTCGAAGGAATTCCTGGATACGTTTAAAAAAAAAAGAGAGAGAAACAATCCAAAATATCCATAAACAACATAAAATAGAAAAAATAGGTCTCAGAAGGAACCACAAGTGTTGCAGTGCTATACTGTCTCCTGGAACACATTACAGTCTTTCACTTTTTTTTTTTTCCTAAGTAGTATTTTCTAATACTACCCTTAATACTATTTTCTCATATCCAGATTGACAATGCAACTTAAGTCTAGTATCTTCTGTTCTGTTTCCCATGGGCATGGAAATCCTGGAGGGTTTTTTATCTCTAACTTTTTGTACAGCCTTCAACACCGTTCAGGTTGTGCTGCTCTCATGTCTCCTCTTAGCCCTCTCCTCCACAGATAAACCATCCCAATTCCTTCTCTTTTTCTTCAGGGATCACGTTTTCTTGAAGCACAGCACACAAAAATGGTCAGAAGAGGTCTCACAGGTCAGCAATAGCAGGGATCCCAACCAGCATGTTTGCTCGTGCTAACATGTGAAGAGAACTTTGTAGGCAAGACCCTGTATGATGCTCTCATTTTGTTTAGGTCATATATGATCGACAATATTGAAACAAAAATAAGGCTAAATAAGAGTATTGTCATGCCTCAAAACAAATATCTAGGCTGAATTTAGGCCAAATTATTAATTCTGTGAACAACAATATACAGTTTCATTTGCTGTCAGAATGGAAAAAAAAAAAATCAGAAAAGTAGTCAAATGATGGATATTTTCTTCCTATTTTTAGGAAAGGCAAAATGGAAATGCAGACATCAGTTTTCTTCAGTGATACGATTACATCTAAGATGTCAAGAGCACTTTACTTCAAAAGTATATATTTTAGTACAAGTAAAATGCAAATGCATGCATAGGAACACAGTATATTTAATAATATAAAAGCAGAAGACTTCTGCACATTGCTCAGCCTGTTAGCTGTCCTTCCATCTGTAACAGCCCCAAGGCAAATATTTCAGTTTCCTGGGGCTCTCCAATATGCTGTTATCCAGAGTGTAGTTGTGCCAGCAACTGAGAAAGCACCATGCACCATGCAGTACTTGGCAATTCTCCCCTGCAGGGTTACACACACAGCCTGCCTAAAGATCTCCCTAACCTTGCTTCTTCCAGTAGCTGATGTTTTGAATTGCTCTGATAGCAGCAAAACTTGGTCCCAGCCAGGCTAAGCAAGCAGACCTAAGAACTGCTGCTTTGTGTTCCTCAGCCTGCAGCCTTGGGCTTTGCCAAGCAGCCAACCTTTCATCGTATCGGACAAGCAGCATGTCACAGTCTGCAACACCTCACTGTGAGGGAGTGTACTAACACATATGGGGATATTTACCTAATTTATAGATCTCCTGGGAACATCACACCATCAGGACCTAGGCAGATGTAGTCTTACGCAGAACTGCTTCTCACAGGGAATATTATTCAGGAAATATATTAATATTTGCTCCCTTCTGAGTTTGCTGTGTCTAAAGACATCAAAAGGCTCATACAAGAGTCTGATCACTACCTAACCCATTCACACTAACACACTGCATGTGATATCAAAACAGTTCAGTGAATTACTCCTTACTGAAATGTAAAGAATCAAATGAACAGTTCTCTACTCAATTTAGTGAAGAGATGAAGGATCTTCTGTCAGTTTCAGCAAGAATTATTTGTTAAGGAAAAGGAATAAATTCACCTTGCAGAGTTCCCAAGCATATGAACCTTTGTTTCAAAACTATGTCAACAAAGATATTTACAAGTTACTGGTCTTCAGAAAATGCTGATAGGAAGCAGCCCACCCTCCATAAATCAACTTCTATCAAGCAGAGTAGGTGGTGGGGCCTGCCACATTCTACCACCACTAAGCTACACACTGGAGCTATTTTGCTCCTTCTTGAGTGATGATACTCACAGATCCAAATGGATAAACAAATGGCCAGAAGAGCAGAATCAGAATAAAATTCCTACCCAAGTAATAATGTCAGGTTACTTAAATAGTAACTTAATTTCTACTATATATGTATACTGCAAAATCTCCAATAACACTGTGTTACCACCCTACCTTCTGCATTTATAAGCCAATTATTTATTGTAACACTTCATATTCTATAGAGATGAGCTGCTAACCAGTCATTGTAAATGATAAAGAAAAATTAAAAGATGAAGTCTACTGAACCATCATGCAAATCACTTCGTGCTCATAGACAACGTATTCAAAACAGTTGCCACCTGCCTCCTTCAAAAAAGGATAATACTGTTTTGGTTTGCCTTTTTGATAATTTGTCTTGTTTCAGACACAGTTCAAATTTTCACCTGGTCATTCCACACAGGCACTGAAACAGCATCCAGTCTTCTGAAGACTGAATCCACAGCTTTGCTAATAAGCTCAGACAGACATTTAGTTCTGGAGGGGGAAAAAAAATGACTGAACATTCAGTCAGCTCCATATTCCTCCTATCAACATTCCCATTTTGGCTAAGTGACAGGTGCCAACGGTGGCAGGTGACAACTTTGAATTTAAAGCTCTGACTGTACATTGATTCTATTTAAAGCACTGAATTAATTCAGTTAATGAGCTTCAATATTGCCCGTGTTACCACAGACCCATCACCCTCCTTGTAACGAGCAGTTTGATCATTCCTGGTCAAACCCCCCGTGATTAGAGCACCTCCCTGTGCTGGCAGTATTGAGAACAGGGACTGTACCGTCCGGCGTTGCCTGCTGATGGGGTTTTTTACATTTGACGTAATCGTGGTCAACTGGAGTGGCTGTGTAAGGTGGGGATGTCAGACCTGGACCCGAGGATGAGGGGAGGGAAGTCCCAGGGCCTGGCACTGTTCCAGCTGAAGAGTGAGAATCTTCATCAATCATGCAAGTTTTTTCCCTGGGAGGGGCAAGACAAAAAAAAAAGAAATGTTAACATGCTCAGGACATATACAAAGAACAAAAGGAGACTACGTGTTCTTATGACATCTCCAACAGAGTAATCAAATCTTTATCAAAAGTAAAAAAATAACGAATTCTAAATGATTTTTTAGTGCAGGCTCTATTCCTCCTTTATCACTTGTTAATAGAAAAATGTTCTTTATTATGTAGTCGTTAATGAGCCAAATGATGGAAATTAACATCTCTTATCCTTTAAAATAAAGGCCATTTGCTTTTGCATTTCTTAAGAGTTGATAAAAATATCATTTTATTAATAAATAAAACCAGTGGCTACAAAATGGATTACGAGATCAAAATTGTTCTGTTTTGTTCCCTTCCCATCTACACTGTGCCAATCTCTGAAATCTTGAAGCAGCATATAATCTTACCCCTCACGATACCTGAAAACTGCAAACATTAAAATTAACTCTAATCACTTTTACTTTGCTTTGTTTATCTTTCACTCAGCTTCATTTTAACTGTTTATTTTACAGTAGTTCGTAAGTATGTTTTCAGAGGATACTCCTGAAAATTAGCACTCACTTTTCTGCAACTTTTGGGGTGTTCTTCTCCTCACCCCTGGCAAATGGTCCCTCAGAAGCTTCTTTCATGAAACTAACTAGTATCTCTGCATCTACTCCTGAGTCTGGTTTCCCCACAAGTTTCAAAATAGAAGCATGAAGTCGAAAGTATACCTAGAAAAAACCAAAGTGCATTTGTGTCAGTAGAGAATGAATTCATAGCTCTACAACCCATTACAAAGAGTCCCTGTCAAAACTGAAGGAGTTAGTAAAGAGTTAAAATCTGTTAACTAAACTTCCCTGAACAGGACTTTTCCTGCCTTTGAAAGTTGTTTGTAAATTACAAGATGTGAACACTGTAAAAATTTTGTAACTGCAACCCATGGAATACAAAAATGAAAGCAGACCTGGTCTCCTTGGAGACAAGTCACCACTGGGCATGTTCTAGATCCACTATTTTTGTGAGATAACACAGTGAAAGCAAAGGTGTTAGACTACAACTACTATTCATACTCACACATGAACTTACACTTCCAGAGGAATGAGGTGCTTGTGAAACCTCTCCACATTTAATTATGATAAAAACTGATGAACTGTGTGCAGCAAAATCCAAAAGTGGAGCTTCTGCCTGTATGTCCAATACTAAGACCGTACATATATTGTCTTTAAAACAAAACCAGCCTGAACAACAGGCTCCATTTTATTCTCCAAGTTAGGCTTGTAAATGCTCCCAGATGCAGAGCACCATGTTGAAATGCTGGGGTTTGAACCCCAAGCCCCCGAATTAAGGTTGCCATATGGGTGATTCCCACAGCCCTTCATCCAGAGGTGGTGAGTTTGCCTTATAGCTTCCCCCCGGGGTGCAGCCGGCCCTGCAGGGAGAGCCAGAAGGGAAATGAGCCCCAGGGGTACCACATTGAGTTGACAAAGGTCAGGTGTCTGCTTGGGGATAAAAGCTGGGACCACTGGCAGGGAGTCAGGAGTGTCTGTCTGTGGAGTGCACTCCACAGAGCTTCCTGGTTTAGGACAGACCTCCTGACTCCCTGGAGCTGGGCCCCAGTCTGTTTAGACCTTTGTGAACGCGGGCCAATCGGGTGAGAGTCGCCATGTGGGCACCTTTTTCTTATGTATTTAACTGGCTGGTCTGGCTGTTTCCCATGCCAACTATGGGAAACTTTGGTTCACTGTTTATACCACCTGTTGTGGGCTAAGTCACATCTTTTGTGGGATCGTTGGGGGTGGGCATCAATCATGTAGAAGCTGGTTGACCTGTCTGTACCCCCAGCGGTCATTCATATCATAACATTTTTGTTTACAATACAGTCTGCATATTGGTTTCTCTTTCTGCTGGCTGTATCATTTTTATTGGGCCTGGTCATTGGCAGAACACACGTACATATGCCTAATAATACAAACTAATAATTACTGGTATTCCTTTACCTGTAGAGAACAAAGTTTTCAAGTCTACCTATTTAACCTTCCTTTACCTCCAGTGCTTCCATGGCAAGCTCTGGTGGATTATGGTAGTGAATCTTCTTTGGATACCGGGCAGCCTCCTCATGCAGGTAATGACCTGCCTGTTTGTAGTGAAGCAGATAGACAACAGGAGGCTGTTTCTGCTTCTCTGCAATCTTCCCCAGCATGTAGTGGATGAGCCACTCCTCCTCGTCGCCGTCGCCCTCGCAGCGCGCTGCTGAGGTGAAGCAGAGTTTGGCCGTTTCCAGCATACTGTCCCGACGCTCCTCCATCTGTCACAGGGCAAAGCATTGAGAACACGTGAACTCACTGCGCCTGGGATGACAAACTCTAAAAACACACTCCTCCATATCAACATGCAGAGAAAAAGGTACATAAGTTGAAACGTGCTATGGACAAGTGTCTGTTCATTCCAGTAACAGCTGACACAAATAATTAGAACAAACCAGTAAGACTGAAGTGTAAGAACACACATATAAATCCAAAAAATAACAAACCAATACACATCTACAAAAACTTTACTTTTTCTGAACTGTAATTATCTTAACTCTTCAAAGAAAAAAATTTGTTTTGTTCTGCAATTACAGTCTGCTAGAGCCACTACGGACTAGTATCATTTGTGAAGAAATGCATTTCATCTTGCTTGCAATGCATCTACTTTTGGGCTGAATATGGCAAGAATGCCCTTTTTTCCTCTCCCCAGAGAAATTAAAACAAGCACCAAAAATTAAACTGCGAATAAAGTCACATAAAAAAACTATGCCAAAAGAGGCATTAATGTAATTTTGTCTCTTTGAAAATGAACTTTATAAATTTAAAGTGTTGGGCTATAATGGGATCCTAAGCACTTGTTCTACTTCAAGAACTATAACATAACCTTGCTTCTTCAGAATATTTTGTAAGTAGAAGAGAATAACAAGGTTTTTATTTATGAGAAACACATTCCTGAAGAGATACATCTCAGGAAGGGAGATTATAGTGTTAAAAGATAAATTGGAGCAATATAAAGTTTTTCAGTAAATTATGCTTTTCTAATACATTCACTTGAAAAAAAGGAAAACACTAAGATTTTACAAATCACAGCAGATGCACAAGAACAGCAGTTCTTTTTTCATTCTCCTTCCAGCTGTGGACTGCATAATATTTGTAAGTCAGAACAGTTAAAAAAGAAATAGAATTTACTGGTCCAAAAAGACAAAACATTTCTGATAGCAACTCTTGTCACTGTCAGAGAGTATTTCAAATTGCTCATCTTGGCTTAGCAATAAACTTTTTAATAACTCTAACTTATTTGTCACCATCATACATAAAGAGCTAAAGAACTTATAACAGCTTTTTCTATGAAAATTCTATCATCTCCTCATTTTGATCTTTTGTTTAAGTAAATAGCCCAAAAAACACAGAAAAGAGGGAATATGTCTTTAGTTAACAAGAGATGGCGTATGGACACAGATATCATAGTAATTCCTGACCTTTTCACTATTTAATTATGAATATATTTCACCTTTTCCTGAAAACATTGTATAACATTTACAGAAAGGTAAAGTAAATACAATTCCCTTTTCCAGAAAGTTACAATAATTTTGTGTCACCGTCAAAAGATAATTCAAAGATCAGGTTCAAACTAATTTCACACAGGAAAAATAAAGAAAAAAAAAAAAAACCTTTCAATATTGTGTAACACCAACAGTTTACATGAACAAATATTAGAATTTCCAATATTACTAAGTAATATAGAGTCTAATATGTGGTATACAGCATGTAAATATTTACTGTTTAAAAAGTTACTATGCTAGAAAAGATCATCTAAAAATATTTAGACTCTCATACTGCTGTTAGATCCCACCTGCTGCACAACTTCAGGGGGGAGTTCTGACTTCCACTGCTTAAGCTGTCGGGACGCAAAGGAGTGCAGGGCGTAGGAGATGGTGCCGTACTCTATCCACAGGGAGAGGTTAGAGCTGTCAATCTCTAGGGCCCGCTTGAAGCAATTCAAGACAGGAGTAGAGTGCTTCCAGATTGGGCCATCACTTTTCAATTCATTAGAATTCAGCTTGTCCTGAATACGACTTGCTCGAGCCAGAGCCATGCCAGCCCAGGAATCAAACCTATGCAAGCAAGAACATAACACATGAACAATTTCTCTCCTGAATATTATGCTGAATGGCACAGACAAGACTGATTCTGTTATATCCACAACTTCCTCTTCATCATACACTCTCTCAAATAGATTTCGCCATCTCCTCCTCCCCTCATAGTGGAACAGAGGGTGTATAGCCTAAATCATACTGATTTTATTAAAAATGTTTTCCTAATAAAGCACTGTCCCAAATAAGTGGCACACATGAACAACAGATGAGCAACAAGGTTTATCTGCCATGCAAAACTACCCCACCTCTGCTTCTAATGGCAGCACTCCCATCAACTTATTTTCTCAGTAACCACACTGTCCTGTTCAAACATTGTCACCTTTTATTTCCATAGTCCAGCAGACAGCCATTATGACAGTTTGTATCGTTGGACTGAACTGTGAATGGTCTTTATAATCATCATCATTTTCCAACATAAAAATCACAGAACCCAAAATGTACTCATGTATGAAAATGCTGATTAACAATGAAGATTGCTTACTAAGAGGACTGTTCGGGATCTAGCCCTATGTTTATTAGATCACTGACAGTCTGAAGAGTAGTTTCCATATTCCATAACCTCACAGTAATATCTAGGGTCAACACCTCTGGCATTTTTCCATTTTACCATGATTCTAACACCAAAGGAAGAATCATAATGTTCTCACACTTTTGCTTATAATTTCTTGCTGCTTTCAGCTGAAAACCCATTTATGGGTCAAGTGCCCTCAACAGTCAGATTCCTGAGGGAAATGTAACACAGGCATTTGAAAAAATTACATCTCATACGACTGGGGTAAAAATACTATCCTATGACATAAAGCATCTTCAGAGCAACAAAATGTCACACATTAAAGTAATAAATGTATTCCAAAATTTTTTACAAACTTATGTTTTAAAGTATCAAAACTACAAAAACATGGAGGTTGGGCTGTGTGGTAATTTCTTTATCAGGCTTCAAACAAAAGTTTTAGCAATCTGCTAATCACAGGTCCCAGAAGACAGGTCCACAGAAGATTCAGTAACATTATATTACAACTATTTCCTCTGTAGATTTCATGTGTAAAATTGCTCTGTGCCTTCATCTTCCCTTTTGTCTCTTATATGGCTGGACTTCGAAAGAGCTTTCTTGTCTCAAGCCTATCAAACTAGGGTTTTTGTCACTGACTCTGATCTATCAACTTCAAGGAGAATTAAAATAGCTAATATCTAATATGCAATTCCTCTAATTAATCAGTAAATTAAATATTATTTAATTTCATTTTCAAACACTGTTATTCAAAACATGCCTTAAGATTAGAGAGCTTAATCTTGGTGGTAAGAAAATAAATTGTAAATTATCAAAAACCAGTGTGTTTTAGTTTAAATATCACTTACAATACTTTACTTGAGCTTGTATTCTGAGTAGTTCTCTAGCAGCAAGATCAATACTTTTCGGAAGAGTTCAGCCTAAGCAGTTAATCCACTAAACAATGCTATTTGTGCTATAGCTATGCTATTAAACAGTGACATCTTTAATTCCTTGTCATATATGAACAGGCCCAAAGAACAAAAATTGTGAAAGAGAAATACTGATTTGGTCTTTACCCTTCCCAGTTATTCTTGATTTTAATTTAGCTTCTCCCCTCCTTTCAGTTTTTTGTTTTAATTTCAAAACAATCAAATATTTGACACTCAGGGGTTTTTTGTTTCTTTTTGTTGGGTTGTTTTAGAAATGCCTTTAATTATGCAGTGATCTATGACAATGGATTGAAGGCAGGTTTTTTCAGTGGGTTTGTTTGTTTGTTTTTGATTCCTAAAACCAGAATAAATACCTTTTGTTGTCTGTTTTTCAGTACTGAAAGAAGTGAGAAGAATGAATGATGTGCAGCAGGA
>NW_008615581.1:42215-66396 GCF_000691845.1 Merops nubicus
TAATACTGACCTGTTTGGACAAATACATATGTCATGCATGTAAAATTTAATGGCCTTAGACTGTTCTTTATTCTTGAAATGATAGTCTGCCAGGAGATAGTACAACTCAGTCACCACAGGTGGAGAATAGTCTGCACCATCTGGCAGAGATGGTGCCTGAAATAAAAAAAGTAAAGATTTGTATTAAATAAAACTCTCATATTAGATAAGCTGCACACTTGCTTTCTCCCTGTAGTGAAAGTAGCCTTTTCAGCACAGAATATAAAGGTACTGAATATGAAGTCGGTGAAAGCCTTCCACAGACACACAGAGTACTTTCAAACACTAATGAACATTTCAGACTGACTCTATATTAATCAATATTACATCTGGATATTCTAGGACCAAAAGCTTTGGTGGTGTCATTCTTATTTCATTTAAATGCAACTACCTGAGGAAATCCAATATCACAGAATAAATAAACAATCCCCTAACTATCTTAAAGTCAACATAACAATAACAACAATAATTTTTGCTCCTTTAAATTTTATATTTTTTAAAGCAATCAATTATACCTTGCTGCACGTTCCTTCAATATAGGCAGATACAGCATCAAGGCTCAGCATAGGTTTGTCTGTTCGAGGAACAATTGTAGCAGTCTTCTTCAGAAGGTTGGCCAAATCAGCAGACACAGTACTGGTTTTGTAACTATCAAATTCTGGGAGAGTTTTAGGCTTAAAATACTCAAACATGAACAAAGCATCTTCCCACGTTAGATCAACCTGAAGAAGGAGGTAGATGAGAGGGGGGAAAAAAAAGATATCTAAAATTCCAAAACTCCTAAGTCTACTAATGATGAGTTTCTGTGGTTCTTTTAGTTCATAAGGATATACATATTACTCTGGCAGGAAGCAAAATAAACCTCTCAAGAGCAGAACAATTAACAGCATCATTAATTGATGCTGCTCACAAATATAGCATACTGCTCAGATTTAAAAGACTAAGGTATAAGGTTGTGACTTAGGATATGTCACTGAAAATTAAAAGCCCTTCTACTTGCTTAGAAGAGCTGCCCAGAAAAGTTGTTTATAAGCAAGAATCAATTGCAAGCATCCTGAGACACCAACACTGAGAGCATGGATAAGACACGGAGGAGAAATGCTCTACCATTTCCAACAGCATTTTCAGAATTTATTCCTCATTTCCCCTTCATTTTCCTTTCTTGAAACAGTAAAAAAAAAAAAAAAATACAGTTCTCTTCTGCTAGACTAAGTTTTTCTCCTTTTATTGTTCAGCTTACTCCTTATAGTAAATTTTGCTTCTGTATTGAAAATAGGGAAAATGCATTAATAAAGATCAATTTGTCAATGATTTCAGTAAGAAATTTTTCATCCAGAATTGCCCAAATGTAGTTGGGGGGCTTGGAGGGAGGGGGCAGGGGGAGTGGAAAGGGGGAGAAGCGTGCAGAACATAATCTCCTTATTCTTCCCTTTCTCTTAAATAATTCCCATTTTCTCATTATCTGACTTTTCTAAAAGGTAAATTCATGAGACAAAATTCACAAATATTCATTGAGTAATAACAGTATTTCTGTATTTTAACAGGTCTTTTCAAAGGAGCTAGACTCTTGCTTGTACGTAACTGATCTTAGAATTACAAATGAAGAACATTTTCACTTGGTAAATGCAAAAATCATCTGCAGTTTTTGAACAAACTCAGTGATTTTTCCAGACAGAGGACTGCTGACCTGTTTTTTCTGTCTCCTCCTTAACACTACAAATCTCTTCCCAAGGCACTCTGTAGCAATTTTTCTCCCAAACTCAACTGACTTTCACACACTTCTCATAAACAGTCACCAGATATTTACCACCATAGATTTCAAAATTAGCTACAATTTACTTGCAGAATTTTTATCAGTGACATTTTTCACTTTCTTGAACTGTAAGGCTGTCTGCAATTTTCTTCTTTCCAGCTGACTTTTTCCTAATTTTCCTCAAACTTGACCTTCTCTGTTGAAAACTGGAAAGTCATGGCTCAATAAAAATCAATTTGTCAATAGTTTCAAACTGGCAGACTACTGTGACAAAGACTATACTAGTATTTCACTGCAAATATCTGACCCTACATTCTGAAAGGCTTCCATACTTTTTTAATTAGTTTCTTTTCTACAATATGTAGAACAGATAAATTTCACAAGGAAATAGAAGTAATCAGTAATCTTTCTCCCAGATATACTAAGGTGCATGAAAACCAAACAAGGGTGTATCTTTCATAAACTCAGAATATTCCACTGACATTAAATTATACATATCTTACCTGCTGTACTGAATGTTCTTCTAGGTACCTTGCTTTGCTTTTTTTGCTAGGGAAACCATATAAACAGTAAAAACACTGTTCCAAGGCTGTTTCCAGCTCTTCTTTGTATGGATGAGTATCTTCAGAAGTAGATGCTGCAAGTTCTTTTTGTAGTACCTGAACCTATAACACCACAAATATTAATGAAAAAGTCATCTGCAAGCTGGAGATTGCATTGTAACCTAGTTGTCTGAAGGCAGATGATGAAAACAACATTAAGGAGCTACACATATTCTTCCCAAATTACAATCAAATGCCACCCATATTTCTATGACCTAATCTCACACAAGTAATTTTAACAGCACTGTAACTGCAAGAGTGCTTTTATTTTTTTCCTATGTTAAATCATGAACTCTTGTCTTCAATCAATAAGATTAGGTATTAGCTCAATGTTTCAGAGTTCAGACCGTTCAAAGTTTTCCACCACCCACCAAGCTGCACCTGTGGATATAAACATTACAACCCTGTGAGTAAGGAAAAGGCACAGAAGAATTTCTGCCCTAATACACAAACATCAATTTCCTCTGCACATTAAAAGGGAGATGGAGAGGATCTGTGGAAAAAGAAGGGACAGCTAATGAAAATCTGGCTAAAAAGGGATAGAGAATTGTACACTATGAATAGTATTACACAGATGGCTAGACTCCAAGGGAAGTGTGTGGATTGATCCCAAATGACTAAACACCGCAGCAAGTCGCTATCTTTAACACTACAAGAATAAGTACCCATCAGGAGACTATTTTGGAAGACACTATTACTCTAAAACATTCACAACAGAAAACTGCAACTGAATGCCAAAAGATAAAGGGCGATTCTTTGAAAGTTTTCACTAAGCTTCCTTAAAAAGCAAACCAAAAAGAACACATTCCAGGAAGACATTTCAAAGTCAGTAAAACCATGTTCACCAAGAATAATCTGTTTAGTAAGATTTCGGGTGTTTAGTTCAAACCCAGTACTTCTACAGTACTTCAATTGTCTGTTCATCCTCATTTATAGTTTTTCAACAACAAGGACTGAAAACTCCATTTTTTATGCATACAATGGACGCTACAAGAACCTTCTTATCACGATCGGCTTTCCTGACACTATAAACACTGCACAGCATCACAAGGCAGATTCTGTCACTCTACAGGTAAGAAGCTTGTTTGTAAATGCTGCGACTGACAATAAGATGTTAATTCTCTTCTTCTTAAAAGACCTGGGCTGAGAACAAGGTATCATTTATTAAGAGCCAAACCTCTGAAAAATAAGAGTAGAGACAATTTTTAGAAGGCATTTAAATGAAATTTTGAGTCACAGCAATCATCTTTCAGTCACAGAAGTCAACATATTTCCACTAATTTTCCTGTAAAAATTTGTGAACAATGCTTGAAATTTATGAAAAGCACAGGTAAACAAGTTGAAAGGAAGATGTAAGCATCCCTGAATGCTAACAAAAGCATGAGATTCCTACTGCTGCAAACAAAACCACATCTAACACCAGTAACAGAATTCTCACTTGAACAGTGTCCAACACAATGTCCTGTGTTCTTATTCAGCTTCTAAATTCTTGGCAGTAACCCAGAATTGTTACTAACTCAGACTTCGACTATTGCTAAAGGACTCTGTGTATTGACATCTTTTCTTGTACACCATCTTCAGCCACAAGTGACACGATGTATCTGAGCAGACAGTTCACCTACAGAAGGTGATCATTTAATACTGGTCTCTAAAACACACTTCTGTTTAGCATTCTTGAAGCTGTATTTACCTTCAAATAATTTATCCCATTTTATCTTTGTCTTTCTTTAACCTTCCAACACCCTCCTGTGTCTGAAAACTAAATTCTTGTGCTCAATAACACCATATTATAGTTCAAATAGGCAATTCTGTGACTGAAAATTGAAGATTTTGTTCAAAGTACCTGATGACATTTGCAAAGATCTAATTGTAAATACATTCACAGCTCTCAATTATCTGTAATTGATCCAGGTTCACAGGGCACACTATCAGACTCCCCAGGCTGCAGATACACTATACAGACACAATTTAGATTCATCACTTAGAAAGGCTGCACTCGAGGGCGAGCTCGAGTCTGGAAACAGGCTGTTTCCACAAGGCTGCAGTCCTCAGCTAATAAATGCTCTGGACTCCAGGCAGACCCATGGGGAGGCAACTCAGGTGTATCAGCATTATGCTCCTAATACCAGGGAGACTGAGGAGAGTAGGATGCAGAGATAATCTAATAGTCCTAAACTGAATCAGCCTCAGTTCAAACACTGTTCATTAGCTGCAGCCCCAGCAGGGTGAGCTGACACCTGCAGAACCCCTCAGGCTCTCTGTGCCATCCTTCCCAGCCGTCTAAATTACTGTCCTAAACACACTGCTGCTCAAATGCAGAGCTATATGGGGTCTGGCACTGAGCTGTGGCTAATAAGCTCCAGGGAGTATTGAGAAGGGAAATTAAGAGATTCCTGAGTAGCTTTATGCAGAACTAATCATGTTTTTCTCTTGGCTGAAGGTAGTAAACCTCAATGAAGTCAAGCTGAATCTGCAAGTGGCACTGAAATATCCCTGCAGAGCAGTGCCCAAGGAATGCCACGGTACCGTGTTCTCTGGGCTTCACCAACAGCCAGGTCATCCCAGCCTGTCAGTCCTCTGCACAGGGAAAAGCTGGCTGCACTTCGGTTTCTGAGCTAAGGATAAAGCAAGGAAACAGCAACACACAGAAATAGTCTCCTTTAATCATGGGAAATTTCTAGTGTAACAACAAGGCCTCAAAGAATAATCTTAGAAAGGTCAATGGATAACTCCTTTCATTTGCTGACACCATCTTATAGTATGCTACAGCATTACTACCCAGACACTCTTTTCTGCAGCATATTAGATCTAACACACCCATCTGAATAACAGAGCAAAGAACAGCCTTCAGACACAGGGAAGGGAAGGACTGAAGGCTTCATCATCTTCATTCACGAGATGTATTTGGAATTACATTTGGTTGATAACATGAAAACAATAACATTACTATTTTTTTGAGTCTGTATATAGTCAAGGCAGGTATAATCAAATAGGTCAAATTTATCAACAGCAGGAAAGCCTATCACAGCTATATATATATATAATATATCACAGCTATAGAAACTTCTCTGTAAACAGAAATTTTAGCACCAGAAATCATGAGAAATTTTACCTCTCAGAAACATTACCTCTGTTCATTTTTCAAGAGTAGAAGATGCATCTTCCAAAGCTGAGCACCACAAAACTCAAGCCATTCAGCTGAAGTTTTACCACGATCAGTGGCTGGTACAGAACCACATTTCTCCTAGGTACTGAGAATAGTCACTTAAAATTTATTTAGTGCTTTCTCTTTCAGGGCAAGGTGGATCATTTATTAATTCCCATGTAAGATGTTTGTATAGTACCGTTAGCTATCCAAAGGCATTTCTTGCTTGACAACAAGTCCTGTTTAGAAGGCGTATCAGCGGACAGGGTTCTGGAGTAACAAGCCTTTGCTGTTCAGACTAAGCTGACTGAAACCTTCATGTGTTTGGGAGAAGGAGGAAAGTGGATTTAAGAGCATATACTTAATATGAGGACAAGGGAATAAACAACATAACTTTGAAGTTGTTCCCTGCTTTGAGATGGGGACTGGCCAGACGACTTTCACAGATCACTTCCAACCTGAATTATTCTATGTTGTTAACACTTACATAGAACTTGAGAAGAGCACCGTCTGAATTGCAACACCAGGATCTTCTTCCCAAATACTCATGAGCAGTGTTCAGCAGCATGAGTGAAGAAGGCAACATAGGGGTATCAGGACTCACTGGAAGAAACAAGTCAGTAAACATTTAAGTAGCACAGAGCTGAGTTAAATCCATGTAGCCAATGCTTCACCTGGCAAACCCGAGTTTCCTCTGTGATACAAAAGTGATGTTTGCACACCCCTCTACTCCCTTCAGCCAGCAAGATATGACAACGAACAAGTATTTTCTTATTTATGTTCCAGAGCTAGATAGCAAGGAGCTCATCTCCAATATGTAAAAATGAATAACTAACATACCTTCTTCTCCCTGGTTCTGCTGCTGCTGCTGGCAGCAAAGAGATCGAAAAGCATCTTCCTCATGCTGGATAATCCTGTGCAGGATAATCCATGGAAGCACTGAGGAGACGTATGGTTCTTTTGGCTCTTCCTGGACTGCCATGCTGCAGTCTATAATCTAACAAAGAAAAAACAGCATACAGACAAAGTGATAGGAAATAAACATCAGGTGTGAATCCTTTCAGAACAACCCAAAGCTGGTAATGCATTTTATCCTCAAGGAATAACCTAAAGTTGAACTTTGGCTTCTAACAACCAGTGGGAGTAAAACACTGCCACTCAAACAAAACTCCTATAAATGGGATCAACTGGTATGGGGAAAGGTGGAGGAACATTTCCCCTACCCTGACATTCCTCTTGCATCATCATTTTCCAACTAGTTATTTCTCTATTAAGACAACATACAAAGAATTTGAAGTAAGCAAATGTACAGCATAAATTCTTGGTGTTAGTAGGCCTCATTACAAGAAATGTATCTACAACTCAGCAAGGAAGAGGAACTTAGCTAAAAGAATTCCTGAATTCTTTACCATGTCTTAGAAGAACTGTTACACACCAACCAGAATCATTAACAGATGCTATATAAATTATGTAACTGAGTAAACCCTGAGCAACACAGTGCTGTCATGGAACTGTTGTCCTAACATTTCTCATACACAACTGCGCATTTTATTGCCACAGTGACAGAAATTTCTGAAGTCCTACACTTTTGTCACATTCTTTCACATATACAACCAATTATCTATCTGTATCTAAACAGGTAGAGAATCATATTTATTATTACTATGGGAACCATTTAGGATATTATAATGAATATTCTATTCTCCAGAATTCCATTACACTCCATAACATAGTGACACACATAGTACTTTACACAATAAGAGCATGATTTTGTGAGTAACAAAGGTTCTTGGCTTTTACTGAAGTAAATGGAGATTTAAAAGTTACAAGCACACTGAACTTTGACATCAACCACAACAGCTTCCTAACAGAACTCAGTCTGCCATTTGTTACCTGGACTAAAAATATTCATTCAGTAGTTTTAAGATATGAAAGTACCTTCTTTAAAAAGCTAAATAACAGTCCTCACATCACTTTTTTTCGTGCCTCCTTCTTATCACCCTCTGTCTGTACTGAGAAAACCTTCAGCTTGGCCAGCACTTGCAAGCAACTCTACTGTGTTCATCAGGCTTATGGGATCTTGTCTTCTAGCCCAAAGCACATACAGCCAAGATAATTTACAGACTGCTCCATCAGTCTATCATCATTTCAAACAGCTCAGAAAATAGTGTTGTTCCTTGGGTTATCTCACTATTTGAAGGTACCTGCTGTCACTGATTCTAGCACAGGTGTGCTCAGTGCATCTCTAACATACTGAAATTAAAATGAAAATGAAGACTATGAAGGTATTGCTCATCTTCCCCTGACCTTCCTCCAACAAAAATGTAACCCAAAAGATCACTGTGAGTGGGTGGCAATTCAGGCAGCAGCTGTATCATGTCCAAAGCCCTGCAGCACACAACCCCTCCTTCCCAGAGGAAGTGAACAGGTTACCTGAATCAGGTTGTTTGTCAGTCGAACAAGGCTTGGTGTTACAGAAGAGTCGCTCAGGATGCTGCTGACTGGGGACAGTGAAGTATCTATTCCTGTGAGCAGCTGTGTCACCGTAGCAACCCACTCTTCTTTAGCAGAGGCTGCTGTCATATTAATCATCTGCTGAATTGCCTCATTCAAGGCAACTTCTGAGCATTCGAAGCATTGCTTGTAATCTTCCAGTTTGAGCAGGGAGTCCTAGGGAACGTAAATAGGAAAAAAAACCTCTGTTAAAAGGATGAAGGGTTTCTTTTAAACCATGAATGCACAGCAGGGCAAAGCAATACACTATATAGTTACTGTGGTTACTTTAATGAAACAATAATAGAGTATCTTCAAATATAACATAAAAAAGGGCAATAGGAGGCACCTGGACCCCGGATGACAAATATACAAGTGTGATATAAATTTCAAAAAACTCACCACTGTATCTTTCTGCTTTAACAAGAAATGCAAAAAAAAAAATATTCAGGAAAAGGATGGCTGTAGGTAGAGGCCCTACAGAAACAGAGTGTGGATTTTTATGATCTGGTTCTACCATTTTTATTACTTCATAAATAACAGAGTATCAAATATAAGGCTAGCATCATAGCAACACAGAATGGTTTGTGTGGGAAAGGACCTTTAAAGGTCACCTAGTCCAAGGCCCCTGCACTGAGCAGGGACATCTGCAACTAGAGCAAGTTGCTCAGAGCCCCATTTGAACTTACCTGGAATGGTTCCAGGGATGAGGTATCAACCACCTCTCTGCATAACCCGTGCAAGCAATTCACTACTCTCAGCATAAAAATTTCTAAATCTCCCTTGTTTTAGTTTAAAGCCATTACACCTTGTCCTGTCACAACAGGCCCTGCTAAAAAGACTTTCTTCTTGGCTCCTTTTAAGTGCTTGGCTCCTTTTAAGTGCTGAGAGGCCACCAGAGGGTCTCCCCAGCTGGAGCCTTTTCCTCTGCAGGCTGCCCCAGCCCAACTCTCTCCTGCTGGGCTCCCAGCAGAGGGGTTCCCCCCTTGGGTCCTTGCTGGGGCTCCTCTGGCCCCGCTCCAGCAGGTCCCTGGCTCTGCTGTGCTGAGGACTCCAGAGCTGCCCCAGCACTGCAGGGGGTCTCCCCAGAGCAGGGCAGAGGGGCAGGATCCCCTCCCTGCCCTGCTGCCCATGCTGCTGGGGGTGCAGCCCAGGCCGCCGGGGGCTTCTGGGATGCCAGCAACCATTGCCAGCTCACATCCAGCTTTTCATCCACCAGCACCCCACGTCCTTCTCGGCAGGGCTGCTCTCAATCCCTTCACCCACCAGCCTGTATTGACATTGAGGATTGCCCCAACCCAGGTACAGCAACTTGCACTTGGCCTTGTTGAACCTCATGAGGTTCACACAGGTCCACTTCTCAAGCCTGTCCAGATCTCTCTGAATGACCTCTTGTCACTCTGGCCTGTCAACTGCACCACTCAGCTTGGAAACTTGCTGAGGGTGCACTTAATCCCATTGTCTATGTCACTGGTGAAGATATTAAACAGCAATGGTCCAAGTACAGACCTCTAGGCCACTAGTTTTGTCAATAAAGCTGTGCTGTTCAGAGCATTTACAGATTTGGTTCCACATTTTGCTTTGTAAATAAGGCTCCTTAACCATTAACACCCACTCTAGAAATCCTTTCATCCTGTTTTCAGAAATAAGTCTTAAGCCCTTACTGAAAAAGATTTTTTTAAGAAACAAACCAAACCTGTAGGAGAAGCAGCTGTGCTGGTCTCTCTGGTATGGATGTTACAAATTCCAGATGTTTTGCTCTGCCATAACCATTAAAGCTTAACGTTGGACGAAGAAGATGCACCACTGCATTATAATCCCCTGCCTCGTACAGTCGCTGGATCTCTTCCAAGGACTGGCATCTCTCCAAAGATTTTAGGTTCTTTTCAATCTGCAAACATCACAGATGGCACAACCCAACTTTCATTTTGTCTTTACATACCTTTGACCATTGACATTTCTCCTAGCAGTTTAGCTGTGAAGTTATATGAACTCTACAGATACACCCAGGAATATAAACCAGAAAGAAAACACCTTCTATTTAACACTTCACACATTCCATATATTTTTAATTACTATATAGTATATGACTTTAGTACTATATTAAACTTTTTTGCCTCAAATCCCAAAATCATGCATTTCTACACTGCAAGAATCCATCAGATGGACTTCCAAGTGAAGACAGCATCTCCTGTGTTGGGAGTTTATCCCCCCTTTGTTTAAAAGTGTGTGCAAGTCAGCATGTGGAAAATGGACTGGTGAAGTAAAGAGCTCATTTAAGCAAAGGTGAAGTTTAAGAACAGAAAAAAACACTGATCTAATAACCTACTGTTCTTCAGGCAGCTGCTCTAGCATTTTTATTTTGCATAAAAGCCATCTGAAGTTGTACAGGACTAACAAATACAAAAGGTGGCTTTTTGAAAAGGAGATGATGGCCTTAACATCATCATTAAACTATGAACCTGTGCTTTCCCTCTTAGAAAAATTCCAGGACAAATGTGGTAAGCTTGCATCACAAGAGAACTAATTCACAGATGACATTTTGAAACTGGGAGGGATAGAGTGAAGAGAATACACCTGCAAATTAATTCTTACCTCCTCTAAAGAAACAACAGAATCAACATGCAGATTAGGTAACCGTATTACGATGCTGCACTCGTTGCCAGCTTTAGCTTGCATTGTGGTGGAGCTCTGCAGCATTTCAGTGCAGATGTCATAGTTTTCAAGTGCCTGTTCCATGTCTCCCTACAGAAACAGTATAGAGGAAAACAAACAAATCTAGAGCTCTGTCTGCAACAAGCGTTTCTAAAGCATGCAGGAAATGTTTAAATTCAGTGCAGGCACTGTCAGTGTGATTACAGCACATTCTCAGATAAAGAAAAAATCCAGCTGACAATCTCAAATTTAAAACAAAAAAGCAGTATATTACCTGTAACTTTAACAAAATATACCAGTGAAATGGAATGCAGCTTGCATAAATTCAAAAGATTAATTTGGATTGCTAAAATCCCTTTCCTTTAAAACCACAGAAGTGTGAAACTAGAAATAACTCTTCCATTTGTGCAAATAAAGACACTGAGTGAAGAAATATTCTTATATTCTGCAAAGTGAATGCATTCTACTTGTTCTGTCCAACTGAAGTTGAGTGGGCAGGAGAAGAATGCAAGCTGCACAGTCAGAATATCAAGCCATAGAGAAAAAATGGCAGTAGCCATATAGGAACTCTGAATTTTCCTCAAGTTTATTAGGACAGATTCCTTAGGTGCAAAAAATAAAAATGGAAGAAACTGCTTAGTTCACACTTAGAAATCTGACTCACATTATTAGTTGACAATCTAATTAAACGTAATTGATGAAAAAACAAACTCTTTGATGCCCTTGAGGACACAACACGTGGAGGGAAAAAACAAGTCTGGCATCAAACAACATTTCTTTCAAATTATTCTCCTAGTCACAGGTTTAAAACACTTGGTTTCAAAATATGCATATTAAATTAAATGTCTCGGAAAGAAGAATCATGCTACCTTGGATAAGCAGAGGGGAGGGTAAACATACATGCTGCTTCAGTTGAAAACTGCATTTTGCACTGTTTGGGACTTTGATCTAAATGTATTTTTTAAGCTGAACACAAGCTAATTTAAACAAGACTTACATATTGAACCTATCTGAATACGAAGTTAGCGTGAGAGACCTTCTACTTCATTTCTACCTCTACCATTTGGATAGTTAATTAAGAAGTAAAATGAAATCAGAACGTTCTGAGCTGATTTTATCTGTATGCTTAAATGAGCCGAGATTCCCTAATCAGCTGTAGTGTCTCTGAACAGCATTTGATTTTAATCTAGGCAAAGTTTCATTTGTTAAAGCAGAAGTGACCCAAACCTGCAGTGCCAGGAAGCGAGCTTTCAGCCAGTACACCCGAGTGACAAACTCCATCCAGCCTTCCTCAAACAAATCTCGCTGCGAGGACGCAAAAGACAGCTGCAAGAGGTCTCCCAGGAAATGTGTCCCTGGGAAGTCAGGACCAAACTTCCCATTCAGAGAGGCAGCAGGGCAATTTCGTGGAGAAACTGCAAATCAATTAATTACATTTTATCATAAAGTTACTAGCATCCTACGAAGAGTCTCACATACTAGTCTTTCAAAAGTACTGATCTGCTTTGAGGCAAACAATTGTCAGACCAATAAAATACAGATATGAAACATATGTTAATTAAGAAAAAATAGCTCCAAAATTCAATTAATTCCTGGAAACATTTCTTCATATACCTTGAGTATTTTTACAGTCTGAAGAAAGTAACATCTGGTTCTCACCTGTGGAGCTCTTCCCTTTTGTCAGTAGCCATTGATCTAATTGCAGTTCCATGCAAGAAAGGCTCATCAACATCATATCCTTCAGAGAAAGTATGGAGAGATCAAAAAAGAGTATACAGGAAAAAAATATATTAGAAGAATAAAAAATCCATACCACTAAATTTGCAATTTACTTCAAAGCAAACCTTCAACTTGTCCTCCTGGCATTTCTATTCCCAAGCTGTAACTACTTCTTTCTCTGCCCTAAGACACATAAAAGTATTTACAAATCAACAGATACAAAAAAAAAAACAACCAATACTCAGAAGGATTAAAAAAAAATATATAATCTCATAAGTGAAAGTAGTCAGAAAAGCACTGTCTGATGTTAAAAAGTGACATCCTTGGTTTTGTATCTGGCTAAAATTATATTAAATTGCTAAATCATGCTAATAGCATGTTTTCAGAATACAGTAGAAGTACTAAGATCTGAGAAATAAGAAGCCTATATCCTGTAATTTTTTCAGTATTTATCCTCATGAGACTGAGTATGTAATGTAGTCTTATCAGTTTATTAATGCCTCCCAGATAAAGTTCAGGAGAATATTAAAAATCCTGTCACCATGGATCAGCCAGGTAGTTTTGTGCAGTGAAGAATATACTGTTTTCTGATTAAGTTCACAGGAATAAGTGCTACAGGACCAGCTGCAGAAAGGTTCAAAAGTCCACACATGTTACCAGAATAGCACTTTACAACTTTAAAAACCCACAAACTTATTACGTTCAGGATAGCTTGAAGATCAAGTCTGAAATAAATTTAAGGATGAAAAAGAACGGACAAGCACGGGGAGACTGATTTTTAATAGCATAGCTACAAAGTCTTGACTTTTAAATTTTACATACAAGCAAGCAGTTATGCTGTCATAATGAGAAGCAAGGGAATACATATATAAATATATTTACATTTGTTAAAAAAAATATTAAAAATATAAAGAAATGTAAAAGTCCCAGGGTGTATAAAAATTTAGTATCTGCTACACAGCGATACTTTTGTTTGTTTTGTAACGAAGTCAGTGAACAGACTTCTCAGAATTCATTCTTCATTTGCAAAAAAGTAGAAACGCCTGATCTGAAAAAAAAGTATTTCAAACTTCAGTCATACCAAAGGCAAATAACTTTCCAAATGAATACAGTTTGCTAAGACTGAAAGGCAGCAAAGGCAGGCTCAGTGGACAAGTATCAGCACTGGTTTTATAATTCAAGTATCACCTTGTGTCACTAAGCCAGCTTCACTTTAGTTTAATGAGCTTATCATTTCTTCTATTTGTATTTGTCAGATCTACAGATTTATAAAGGTAATAAAATGGTAATGCTGGAGCAGTGGGGCTGGGTTTTGTTTGTGTCTTCTTACTGTAAATTGCAGGTTATTTTAAAAACTAAACTCCATTTTCTCTATTTAAAACAGAAATGCTGACCCCCAATGAGCTGCTGTGAACAGAGCACCTGATGACAAAACAAAACTTTGTGTCATATCAGAAGCAAAGGGAGGGAAGGTAAAGAAAGAGCAACAATGGACTAAAAGAGCAAAATCTATAGTATATAGTGTTTATGTACTATTTAATATACTAAAAGTGTTTTGTTACCTTAATATGCTGATTACTTGAGTCCCTCAGTAACGGGTTGGGAAGACTGCTACTGTGCTTCCTCCAGCTGTTATAGATACTAAGGACCACCTCACACAAGCCAGGAGGCCACTTCACTAGGAACTTTTGGCTGATGACTTTTAGATATCTCATCATCATCTCTAAGATCCCACCATTGTTCAGGTTATCCAGCATGAATTCATGAACATCCTGTTTTTCTAGAAAGCAGACAAACAAAGCCATACATGGCCAAGGCAGACCATAACTTGAAACAGGTAAGTTCCAACAGTGTTTTATGTACTACACTTGCACCAGTTCTGCTGTGCTGCATACAGTTAGAGTACATAAGTTACTGTATTCCGACCTGCTCAAAGGGGAAACTCCACACAAAAAAGTTCCTGCACACTGTACTTAAACAGTCCCCCAGGACTTTAAATTTATTTTTTTTTAATCACAACTGTTAACAACTGAGATATTTCTATGCCATAAAAGTATTCTTTTAAAATAACATATAGTTCTGTATCTTCTAGATATGACAGGAAAACACAGAAAAAGCATACACTGTGCAAGAAACTATTGAGCAAGAGGGGAGTTTCTAATAAGCTCCTTACCAGATTCCATGAACGTTGTGGAATCAAATGACATTCTGTGGGGTCCAACATGCTGGAAATTCTCCTCTTTGATCTCTGACTGCACCTCATAGTTATTGAAAGGGTCCTCTTCCTCCTCTGGATCTAATTTCCTTAACCTGTATGAAAGGGGAGCAAAACCCACATACCAACAAAATCCTCATTATTTCTTTCACTAGTCAAGTGAAGCCTGAATTGGACATGTTTTGCATATTTTAACAGTAAAAATACATTAACTGAACCAGATTCAGAGATTTACATTGGCTCCCAAATTCTGTCCAAACCAAGATTAACTTGTTTGTTTATCTCATCCATCTTGACTTCTGCATTGTTCCCTAATTCAGTTTCACATTAACAAAACCTTTCTTATTTTTCAATTATTTTTCAGTAATTTTCACTAAAACCAGTTTTATTAAATTCATGAGAAGACATCACATCACATCTGCCTCAAAAAATAATATTGGTCTAGTGGTTTTAAGGTTGGGGTGTATCAATCAAACAAAACCCCAAAGAACTTCTTCTGCTTAGCCCTACAATGCTCTCACAATGAAAGTTATTGCTGCGCAGTACCTGGAAGGAAGGAATTTCACCAAGAGCTCTTGAAAGTCAACCTTCTCCTCTTTTTTACACTTGGTGTTCCGGACCCTAGCAGATCTTCTCTTAGCTGTTTCACCACTATCTTCTGTAATTCTCCTTCGCTTCACACCTTTCTTAGATTTATCACCTGTAGATATGTCACCTAGAAACAGAATAATAAAAAGATACCAACAGGTTAAACACCAAACAGAAAGTGCATAAGCTTTTTTATTTTAAAAAAAAAAAAAAGTTATCTGTGGCTGACACTTTACATTATTCTACAGCAACACTAGAGAGTCACTGGCTTCCTTCTGAAGACAGTGTCAAAAATTTTTAAATCATAATAATAATAAAAAATTGCTTTAATATAAACTGGCTATGGCATCTTCAGTAAAAATGTTGGTGTGAGGCAAGAAGCAGACTTAGTGAAAATTCTGCAATTCACTATTCTTTATTTTAATCTTCCAGAAGTTTCTGAATCAGGAATCAGAGGACCCTGGCCTTTAATTCCCAAAACACCTATAAATTCCCATGGATATCAACAAAATACTGGTAGCTCCTTGATAGTTTCAGATATGGAAATAGAGCTACAGTATAAAATATTCAAATCTCTTGATACAGACTTCCAGTAAATATAGCTGACAGCTTGGCTCTCTCAGGTTCTTAGAATCACATATGAGCAGAAGAATAATCCAGTGATCTTCTTCCTGTAACAGCTCATGCAGTCTAAGGAGCTCAAGATTACTTGCAACATTAAAAGCTTGATACGTATCACTGCCAGAACAGAATCATGATTCTTCTTATCTTAAAGACTGAAAAACTGAAGTACAAGTCAGTAACATAAACCCAGAAGAGGTTAGATACTCCTGCACTTGAGTGACAATTAACAACAAATCAACTTGACTCTCATTTCCATTAGACAGGAAAGTAAGCCCACTGTCCTGAACACTCATCCTGTGTCTCAGTGAGGAATCAATGATTTTCAGGCAGTTTATGTGGCCTTCCTTTTCTAACATGAAGTGTTAACAGCACTTATTTTATAAAGCCCAACTTCATTTTTTCTACTTGATGTTATACATATGCTGAACAGGTTCTGAATCCACCAACATGCACTTTAGAGACAACATTTCCCAATGATTTTGTGGTGCTATTAATACCCACATAAGTAGCAAAAGTATCTTGAATCTTAGATGGAAGTACCTTGCTCACCTACAGTAGCTCCTGGTTCCAATAAATTCTGACTGTGACTTGGGAAGCTGGGTGTAGTTGGATTATAAGGTAATACAGGATCTGGCATTGTCACTACTGGATTAGTGCTGACAGGAGTTGCCTGAATAACACTGACAGGAGTAGAGGTAGGAGAAAGCATCAAGTGTTGAACAGGGTCTCGGTACTCTGAGAGGTCAATTCTCTTGCCCAGGCTGGGTCGAGGAGGATCACATGTTGTCAGGTGGTGATACATGGCAAGTAAAGCTTCTCCTAAACACTTCCACCTGCATGTGTAAACACAATCTTTCTTAATTCTTGTCACATTGTTTTCTAAGTTCTATTTACAATGCCAACAACATGCAACATTGCTTTTCTTCCAAAAGCTTAGAGGTAACAAACGCAGCTTTTCAGTGGGAGAGGAATACACATTTGAGTGTTAAAATCTGTCCCACAACAAGAAAAGCTGGATAATATTTTTCTGTGTTTCTTGTCATATGGACCACAATAATTTCAGGTCTGAAACAGAGAGGTCCGTAGATTTCCTTCTAGAGTACTCCACTTTAGAAACCAAACCCCAATGCTTTACACCTTAATAAAGACATAAAGATATTTTATTTTTTTTTACATCCCTGGTAATTCAAAGGTTGAAAACTGACAGTTATGGGGTTTATGCTAAAATCATAAGCACACCAAACCAACCTATAAACTCATGAAATATGAAAACGTTGGGAGGTTGGTTTGTTTTTACAAGAAAAAATAGCATTCTGAAAAATATGAAGTGCAATACAGCTGTCATCAGAGGTGGCTTCAGAGGAAACTTTAACAAAGAGGAAATGTAAAGCCATACGTGAAGAAGGGGATTGGCTGGACCAGCCTGAGGTCTGGTTCCCTCTCACGCACTAGCAGAGCTTGTCTTTTCTTACGTAGCTCCAGTGCTTCATCTATGATTCTTCCCGTTTCAGCTGCACTCACATTTACATTATGGATAGACATGTCACTAAGAAATAAGAAATGAAGATAAAATAAAGGTTTTGTTGGGATTTTTTGTTGTTGTTTGGGTTTTGGTGGTTTGCGATTTTTTTTTAAGCCTGGGGAAATTTCATCTTATATCTTCCTATAATGTAGTAAAAAATGAACAAGCATTCAAGTAACACTTATTTATCAAACTTTATAGTGCATATAGAAATGTTCACTACCTAAACTCTTTGTTCTGCCTCAAAAATTAAAAGATAAGGGGAGAGTGTCCTATTCTGTTCTCCAGACACTGAGAAAAGAAAGGAAAGCAGGAGGGTTTGTTATCTTTCTGGGACAGAAGTTTTTTGTTCAGAGAAAAATTATATGGCCGAGAAGTCCCTGCATTCCAAACTGCTATTCTGAGGAATTCATGTCATCACAAATAAAATTTGGAGTTGAAAATTGTCTTGTACAGTCTGAATGAATTTTTGAAACTGGAAAACAGTCCACATTTTCAGACATGTCACAATCCAGAAACAAAAAATAAGTGGTTAAAAGCCCTGGCTTAATTCAGCATGTGACACATTTTTAAAGCCAGACTTAAGGCAGCTTAATAAAGTAGGGACTCTGTAACTAAACAGGACTTTCTGTTCAAGGTCTACTGCTATGCACAGAATCACAGAGCCTTCAAATTTACATTATCCTTTCTCTTCTGTGTCTTCTAAATACTCTGTATTTTCACATTTTAGACATTTAAATTTGTTTAGTAGTTTAAAATGTTAAACATCTTTTTGACCGACTTATTGCATAACTTTAGGATGCACATCCCATTTCTATTTCCTCCATACAATGTATATAGGGCATTGATGCCCTCTGCACATGCAATGCTTACTACATTCAGTGAGACTGAACTACAATTAGACTAAAAACTTGCTTCTTTCTGGAATTCTGCTGACCATCACAGCAATACATTACAGTATCAGAAGCAGCTCTGATGCAGAAAGGTCAGTTAATTTGAGACAGATCCTGTACATTTTACATGCCTCCACTATTTATTTTAATTAGGAAAAGGAAACTAAACTGAATGCTGAGGATAGCAGCTGCAAATTACTAAGATAATACAAAGGAAGAAGTTTACAAGAGATCCAGGTATGAAAATAAGTAAGCAGCACCAAATTAATTTTTTGCCTCCACCCGCCTCCCTCCAAAATTAATTACTGAAGAACACACTGCAGCTGCACCAACATTTAACACTGAGTTATTAGAAGACAGGTCAGCAAAATAGTGCTACAGTTTAAAGCATTATAACCTACCAGCTTTTCTTAACTACCCCAAACCTAAAATATACACTCCAAATGCAGTACAGACTAGAAGATGACATTCACCATTTGAGGAACATCCTTAAGGAATCTTTCCGGAGGCAAGGCTGCTCCTCAAAGATCTTCTCCTTCAGAACCAATCCTTTGCTATACAGACAGTCTTTTTCCAGAGCTTTGCAGATAAAGTACAAACATGCTGACAGAGAAATAGAAATTCAACAGTCAACTGCTGCTTTGGTTGATTCAAAAGCACCTATTTGTGGGCTTCATATACACCACTGAATTCCAGCTAAATAGGATATTTACATAAATTAGACCAAGATTTGCAACATGTCAAATAATTACATGCATATAGTTAAAATAACCTGTCATGTCTTCCAACAGAAGACATCATTTCTGTACAGACATTAAATACATTTCAAAAAGAAGCCATAATTTCATTTCTGCATATCCAGAAAAAGAAAATCATTAGTTTTGTTTGCAGTACATCTTTTATTTACACTCAAGGCTCCATTCCTGCATAAAAGCAATTAAAAGTCATAAAGCAGAATCACAATCATTTACCATTTTCATGTTACCAAATGTCTTAACTGCAGATTCCATTAGCAGAACAAGCAACACAACCCACCAGTTTTTTGCCTGCATGGGCCATTATGTGAAAATAATTAGGACCATTCCAGTAGGACAAACCTAAGGGATCAGACATTGCTGCCATCTTACAACTTCTCACCTAAGCTTCCTTTGAATCAGTTCATCCACTGGATATTACTCAAATGTAACATCTTAGGGTCAGTTGTATCAACTGCTGTAACCACAATGAATCATACTAGGCTCTGAAATATAGTTTTATACCAAATCCTTGAACTACATAGCTAAAAATGATTCAAAAGACAAAACAACATACATTGAAAGGCAAGAGAACAGACTACAAAGAAGTTTCTTGCAGAGGCTCTTACCTATGAGACTACACATGTTTATATTAAGGGTAGCCAGAATTGATACAGACCATGACACTTTATCAGGAAAAAAGAAAACCTCTACTGTGAATTAAGTGTCTATCACTCTCTACTGCTTATGTAAGATACACTTTCTCTTATATGACTTCATTGTTACAATTTTCTATTGATATGTAAAATTACACCTATCTTGAGCAATTTTTTGAGGGTACTGTACTTACTTGTGTAGTCACTGAGTGTGTACAGGATTGTGATAAGGTTATCCAAGCAAGGCCAGTGATCAGGATTACACCTGAGACCTTCTTCAAAAGCATGACGAGCCAAAGGCAGGCGGATGAGTTTTATTGCCACGCGACCGATTTTGTACCATAGGTTGACATCAGTGGAATCCAGCATTACAGCCTAGAAGGCACAGCAAACATCATTCACATTCCAGACAAGCACAGCCGCTCATCTACGGGCACTGACACTGCTTTAGTTTTCAGCAGGTCACTGCTGATGTGAGGACTGAATGGTGGACTGGTTATATCACACACAATGACAGAAAGTACACAGAATTCAGACATACATTCACATGCTGAATGGTGTATGTTCATATTTTGCAAGTGTTTGCAAGCACTGAGGCTCCAGTGTTTTATTTCAGCTGTACTGTACCTCTAAATAAAACTCCATGGCTGTCTCTAAGTCATCCCGTTGTGCTGCTAGTTGTGCTAGATTTTTATAGGTGGAATACTTTAACATCAAGCCTGGATGTTTCAACCCTTCTTTGTCATCACCTGAAAGAACTGCCTAGAAATAACAAAATAAATGCAACGCGGGCATTAGGAAATACACAAGTAAAAAGAACAACTTGCCAATTGATAACATTGACATTTCTAATTAGCCAATAAGAAATGAAGTAATACAAAATATAATAAAAGTAGTTTATAGAGTTTCACCCCCTGAAAGGTCACTGACCTCTCGCAGAAGACGAATCTCAAGCAGCTCATGATAAGCTTTAGCAGACTCTTCAAATCTGTCATGCTTCTGAAGGTCCAAAGCTTTGTGGTACAAAGCAAAAGCTTCTGCTTCCTGGGGTTTACAAAAATAGAACCTATTTATTAGGACAGTTCTATTAAATGTATTTATTACAATATACTTATATTTATTATGAATAGCAGTGGTTTCACAGTTTTAAGACTTTCTGCTATGTAGGACTCCACATTCAGACTGTATAGCAGGACATTAGCCTGCTGACCTCAGATAACTCATTTGAGTGAAGCTTTGGCTTTCTAAAGGACGGTTCAAGAGGTAAGATAGTAACATGACTTTCTTAAAAACAAAAAACAATGGTTGAACAATTGCTGCAACAAGCGAGAACAAAACTTCTAACAAGATCAAACTTCATTAAGAAAATTGCAAGTTTACTTACTTGAGCTTCCTTTGTCTGTGTCTTATGACTTTTGAAGGTACCTTCGTAGTCATCCTCAATTGTAGAGCTTGCATTCAGTGCTGCAATCCGAATCTAGGACGACAGGTCAGGCGGGACACGAGATGTTACATGTGTCCCACCTCCCCTGCAAATCGCATTTTTACCTGGTTTTAAACTTTACTTGGTAAATGGACAATACTGAGAGATCTCTACGTAAAGTTACAAGAACTGTAATGAACCGAGTAATCTCTAACTGCAAGTAAGTATCAAAACAATTTCCCCCTGAAATCAGCCAAAACAACCCAAAATTTCAAGTGTCTTGCAAGGAACAGCTGCCCTAGAACAGACATGTACATTACAGTGAATTTTTTCGTATCCTTAAATTTATCAATAACTACAATCACTCAAACCCCAATGTTGTCATAATGCAACTTTATTCTTAGTCTTGAGGAAAGTGGAAATTTTCCATTTATTTCTACCAAAACATCTCAAAAGCCATCTCAAGAAGCCCTTACCATGTTCACGGCTATTCACACTTTCTCCAGGGTTAGAAGCAAGGGTCTAACACAAACAGGTCTGGAAAGCAAATAAGATTAGAATATTTATTCTGTCCATAAAGAAAGCATTCAGAGGTAAAAGACAAGCTGGGAATATTTTAATCAATAAGCAATTAACTGTCACGTCACCACAACGTTATAGTGAATTTTAACTAGAGACAGAGAATAAAATACAAAGTTAAGCACATTCATTATTTCAGGATGGCTTTCAATTCTAGTCTTGGTGGTGAGGGGGGAGTGCAAGTATTGGCAGTGTTATTACAGCTTTAAGGTTGTTCAATTCCTATGTAATATTTAATGAACTTACATTATATTAACAAGATTACATGACTCGCTTTAATGAGAAAAGGTAACACCAAAAACCCTTCTTAAATACTCTGACATTTTAAGAGCATGAATCATTCTAGCTTATTAGTTTATCTACAGTTACTTTTAAAAAAACTACAGAAGTTTTCCTGCAGCTTTTATCTACAGCACCAACCAGAGTGCTCTCCGATGTCCAGAAACCCAACAGCACCCACAGATATTTACAGAACAGGAAAGGAAAAAAAAATGGAAGGTTATCTGTGTCAGACTGAGTTTGTGGCAGGCCATAGTGCCTTGTCAATCCTCACTCAAAATACTGTCTGTGCCTTGAAATTCCTCAGATTAAACATTTTCATTACTGCTACCCCTGCTAGAACACAACCAGTGTTTGTAACAGAGCTGCCTTGTCTGAGTATGTTGAGCAGCTTCTGCAGGGCACTTCTAATGCAAAAGCTATGGCCACTGCATGTGCACTTAGATCTGCTTGATTTATGAAAAAAAAAACCTGAACTTTTTACTAACTAATATTTCTTCATTCTGAAGGAACTCATATTTCCAGTCTTTTTACTACCGATTGAAGTTTAAATGGGAAAATACACATCTACAATCTGTAAGGCATTTTTCCTCATAACTAAACCCATAATTTATTAACTGTTTGGAACATTGTTAGTTGGCAAAAAAATATGAGAGTTCTGTGCTGCTTTTTTAGAAAAGCTTCACTGCTACACAATAAAAGCTTCCCACCAACTCAAACAAAAAAGATGACACATGCAAGACAAGCTAAAAGAAGTCTTTAATATTGGAGACCACATTAATAATAGAATAAGCCCAGAATTAACCACGGCAGGAAGCAGTGGGAGTTTTGAACTATAAGCTGAATTAACTCATACATCATCATGATTAGTTCTGCATGTAGAGAAAATAATGCTCTGACAGGAATTTCATCCATTCAGCAATGATATTTTGCTTGCCCATGCACCATTTGCTTTTCTCACTTGCAGCTAAATCAGACTGACAACTGCACAGCAATAAAACATCTCTCTAAGTCACTAAAAAAAAACACTAATAAAACCTCAAATCTCTTTCAAAACAAGGATTCCTTGTCTACGTTGCACATGGAGAAAATATATGCACAGAGATTAATAGTTATCCCTTTCAGAACTATTAAATGCCCCAGGTTTTGACATACAGCGCAGATGTTTACAACATTTAAATAAATAAGACTGTATGATCCCAGATCGATTAGATATTTAAATTGAGTGGTTTTAAGATCAGTTACAAACATGGCTATATTCAGAAATATGCTCAAGTCTTCTGCTGAATTCACATCATCTTGCTCAAGGCAGCAGAGAAAGCCAACGGTAGGAATACTAAAAGTCAAGAGTTTACTTCTGTGGAGAGACTGCCAGTGAACCTGTAGCTGCAAAAAAGGCAGGGAAACAATATTAATTCTACTTTTTATTTACATAGAAAGTCTGTAACAAATACTCAGCACCCCTCCTCTCTGGTGTTCATAAATTAGACAGCATAACCCAACAGAACTGTGTAATGCTTTTGGACAGCAGTACAAGGGTATTGCCTCTGCACAGCGCCTATAGTGGTGTCAGGCAGGGGAGGCCTTTGTTTCTTTTTTTTTTTAAACCAGGCACTGTACATGGTTGCAAACCTAACTGTGGACTGAGTTACAACGGTGTCAGAACATGAAGGAATTTAAGTATGTCACTACAAGCACTTTCAGAGAAACATAGCTAGATCAGGTCGGTAGGAGAAAACGAATTAGTCTTTCATATAAAATATTACAAACCAGTTTGAAGTTTTTCAGTCACAAGAGTGTCCTGGCTATGCATCAGTGGCTATGACAGGACAGCACTTCCTCAAAAGGCAGCTGCATCTCTTTAAAGCCTTCTGCCTTCAAAATCTTATCTCCTTTTACCTTACCAGTTTAAAACTGAAGTAAAAATTTCAAATGGCAGCTTTTGTTCCCAGAGCTTGTGTGACTCTCAACTTCAAAATAAGAAACAAAGGGAGTGACTTGGGCTTTTGTTGTTGTTGCTGATACACTTGGGATCCACGCACTGCGAACACATATATTTGTTAAAAAGAAAAAAAAAAATAACAACTTGATTGATGTTTTACGGTTTTTGTTTTTCACATCGCATAGATCACTGCCGCTGCATTCGGGCAAACGCCGTTTTTACCGAAATACGGCGACTTTCCGCCAAGAGGAGCAGCGACGCCTCTCCTGCGCTTGCCAGGCTCCGCTTCCCAGAGGGTGGCACAAAAGGGCGGGAGCAGG
>NW_008615582.1:0-345 GCF_000691845.1 Merops nubicus
TAGGTAGCTGCAGCGCGACCCCGACGGGCAGCATTAGTTGTAGAGTGTTAATAAACTCTAAAATTCAGAAGCGGGTCCTGAGCTTAGTGGAGAGCGTCCCGCTGGCTTTGGGGGAGTTCGGATGCGGCCTGCACAGCATTTAGGGGAGGGAGCTGCCTGGAAATCCTGAGGGAGGAAGATGCAGCTCTGAAGGATGACATGATATGAGGTGTAGATGCTGGGTTTATTGATGGGGCAAGATCTTGCTCCAGGATGACGAGTTTATGACCTCAGCATCCCCCCGGGGAAGCTGGACCCTACAGGGCCAGCGCAGCGCCAGCCACCGCCGCTGTGGCAGGGCCCCGC
>NW_008615582.1:364-34874 GCF_000691845.1 Merops nubicus
TCGGGACAGCTTTGAACGTACTGCGGAGATAAACAGAAGACTCCACCTCTGCAAAGGCTCCTCCCTGCTCGGCACTGGGGTGACCCATCCAGGCATCCCGTCCCACCGAGCCACCCCTCCGGGGAGCTGGGGGGTGCTGCTCTCCCCAGCTGCACACAGCCTGGTGCTGGGGCCCCGCGACAGCACCTTGCAGCACAGACACTGCAGATACCCTCTGCTCAGACAGCCCTAAATCTTTCCGGGAAGAATCAATAAGCGTTATTTATAGACAGTGACTTTCACTAGGTAAAACTTGGGGTTTAAGCTTTTGTTGTGCCAAGGGCAGGGTGGGGCGGGGGGGTGTTTAAAAATTCACATTATTGTGGCTTGGGCTCGTATTTCATCTTTTAAGGTCTGGAGAAAATGAGCAAATGGCATACATTCACCCCCAAATTTATTTGAAAGCTGTTTGCAAACTAAAAGCAAGAGCTCCTGTCCCTGGGGCGAGAAGGGTAGATGCATTACATAAAAAAAAAGTGCAGTCTTATACAAATCCATAGCCAATTAAAAAATATGTCTTCAGTTCTTCATTGTGGGAAAGCCAAATTTTAATCACTTTTATGGAGCATATTTCTCCTTCCCATTATGGAAGGCATCATGCAAATAAAAACCTTTTGGTTCTTTTACAGGGTTTTCAAATTACATACCCAAGCTTTTTAACTAATTTTAACAACTAATTTAAATGTTTTACAATTATTCTTACAACCTCTGCCCTCAAACCCCACTGAGTTCATCTCACACATTCAATGCAGGAGTCCTTCATGCAACTGCTGTCACAGTGCCTGTCCCCAAAGCCAGGGAACACTGTGACAAGGGTGGGAGGCTGGCCACAGGGTTTGCCATGGAGAGAGAGATCTGGAAGCCTTAGATAACCTCCTTAAAACAGGTATTTAGAACCAGCTCTCCTGGAAACTGGGCCAAATCACCTCGCACTTGCACAAGATATCCATGCCCTGAAAATATTTGAATGAAGGCAGTTGGTAGGAAAGGAGACTATCCTCAGCTGTGCTCTCCCTCCTTCCCAAGTCCATGCCTTTGCTAGAGAGAAGTCTGTGTACAGCATGGAGGATGTTTCTTCCTCGAACCTCATTAAATCTAATTAAATAGCTTACAAAAGTATTTATGAAAACAAATTTTAAAATGGCAAAGGCATGCCAACAAGGAAGATCTTTCTAATTCTGCCGGTGCCTTTTTGTGGATTTGGAGTCATTTCAGAAGTGCACACTTGGAAGGTAATTGCTGACAGCATGCAGAATCCATCAAGCTATAATTAACACTCTACTATTATTCTAATTGCCTCACTCAAGCTTCTGTGTTTTTTAATTGTAGAGCAATTTGCCAATGGAGAATTTAATTGCAATACATATTTTATACATTTTGGGACAAAGTACCATTATTTCCACTTCAGCAAAAATGTTCCTCAGTTTTTAATAGCTTGCTTTATTCTTTTCTAGGACTTTTTTTTTGCCTGATAAAGGAATTTGATTGCAACCTCTTGTGAAATTAGTAATGATATAATATACAGGAGCGCCTGGAGGCTTCAGTTTGGATCATGACTCCGTTAAGCTAGGAACTGTACATACATGTAGCAAGACAGAGCCCTGAGGAGCTTGAAATCTAAACAGAGAAGACAAACTGAGGTGAGAACAGAAGCATTATCCCTGTTTTACAGCTGGGGAACCGGAGCTCCAGATGACTCACCTCAGGTGACCCTGCACACCTGGGGTGCAGCCAGGAACTCACACAAGCCCTGAGCACAGGGCACCCTTCGTCTTGAACAGAAACTTGTTTTCTATCTCCTGGTTCCTGTAATGTGATTTCCAAGCTAGATCTTCTAAATAGCTTCTAACCATCTAAGATCTGCAGTGAATTTTCACCAATGCTGCAGCTTTCAGAGCAAGACCCAGGGTTGAACCCTGCTGAGGCTGCAAGGGAGAATCGTAGAACATGTTGGGTTGGAAGGGACTTCTGAAGGCCATCTAGTTCAGCCACCCTATAATAAGCAGGGATATCTTCAACTAGTTCAGATTGCTCAGGGCCCTATCAAGCCTGACCTTGAACGTCTCCAGGGATGGGGCCTCTACCACCTCTCTGGGTAACCTGTTCCAGTATCAGCCACCCTCAAGTACACCAGCAGATGTGACACACTGAACGGAGGACAACAGCAGTGCTGTCAGGCTTTGTGAGGGATGCCTTTGGCTTCTCCTGAGGTAGGCTGAAGGTTGGAGGCAGTGACATAGAAAAGGGTAGACCTTAGCTCATGTTCACCATCCTTGCATTTGACAATTTTCCTTCACTCCATCTTGGTGCTTCAATCTGAAGGGCCACAAATCTCTCTTCAACAATGTTTATCTTCTTTTAATCATGCTGATGGTGGCTTTCTACCCAACACTGATGGTGCTGGGATTTGAAAAATGCCTGATAGCCATGGCTACAATCCCTTAACATTGTCACTCTGGTGCACATATGATTTGCCATTATTGTGTGCCATAAGAGAATGTCAATTTTATAACATTTATATTATTATACAAATGCTTAAAGATATTATAGGAAGTATGTTGTGGAGACAGTGTACAATATCACAGTGGCTATTCAACACAGCAGCAGTCCCACTTACCCATAGCTAACAGTGGTCTTTGGAATTAGCTGCTCATGGCAAGGTGCATGGTTTGGCTCCCAGCATCCAGGCTGCAAGAAATGGTTTCTCTGGTATGACCAGATGAACCAAAGCTTCAGCATTCCAAAGGTTTATTAGTTGATCTGGTTACACCAGACCTGCAAGGACAATTTTATGGCGTCTTGCCACCCAAAGCTGATCTCTGTCTCTCTTGGATCCCAAACCTGCTCCTCAGAGCTCGTTTTGTTGGAACAACCTGTGAGATGTATGACGTGATCCCAAAGTGCCTGGCAGCAATGACTAATGATAACATCACCTCTCACTGCTACAGTGGTGAAGGCAATTCAGCTTAGCAGGAGGCAGCATATGACAGTGAGAATTAAAGGAAGAGATGATCCAGTCAAGCTTCAGAATCGGGTCGCTAACAGTGCTGACATGACAGTTTAGCTTGGGCTCAGACTCCAAAGAGTTTGCCTTGCAATGACACATAAGCCTTTTTTTCCCTCTTAAAATTAGAGACTGGTGCTTGAACTCTGGTCCTCCAGGATCATAAAGTCTTTGATCAAGACCAGATCATGCTTCGTTAATGTGAAAGTTCACTCAAGTAGCTGCTGTCATTTCATTTTTCACAGGCAATGAGTTAAATTGCTTTCCCAGCCTGGGACTGGTACAGGCAGTTAGCAAAAGATGGTGCAAATAGCTAGATCCAATTAACTAAATCCATGTTCTGTCACAACGTTGCCACCTCTGATCCTTTTTTTTTTTTCCCCTCACAAGGGACTTGTTTTAAGACTTTTATATATAGTCATATTTATTTCATGCTTTTAAAAGTAGACTATCAGAAAAGCATGACAGCAATTTACTGCTGAGACAGAAAGGGGAGAGAAAGCAGATTGTTAGCCCTAGAATATCACCTGCCATTTGGATGGGCAAAATGTATGATAAGAGTGAGGGCTTGAATGTAAACCTTTGTACTCAAACCTGGAGCTTACACTCAATTGCTTAAAAGCATGTTTTTGTAGACAAGGCCATGGACTAACTCCAAGAGCAGGAAGAAAGCTGGTAGACCTGAAATCTGAACACTGTCTGCTTGGATCACACATTTCAGCACAACATTACTCTTCACTAATCACGCTCGAGATCCAAAATCCAGAAGTTTCCCCAAGCCCAGGGAGAGATTTGGCCCTGTGTGCGAGCTGGCAGGTATCAGGGTTTGCTCTTCAGATTTGGGCTTGGATTCAGATCTGTGCAGAGCCTCAGACAGTAGGAGCAGAGCTGGAGACACAGCTATTCCTGACAGTGACTAGCACTAATAGTGTTTACAATATGAAGAGCTCTATTAACTGGCATAATAACTATAATTATATGGTGTAACTTCTCTTCCTTGCTTTCACCTCTGGGCTGAGATGGAAGCGTGAAGTTCTTGCAGCCCCAGAGGAATGTCTTAGATGAAATCATGCACGTGGAGCAAAGAAGCTGGAATCCCAGCTACAGCTAAAAGAGGAGCCACCTGCCCCTGCTCAGAGAAAAACATTTAGAAATATTGGAGGAGGAGGAGCTTAACTTCTCTTTCAGGTAGGGATGCTTTAAATCGAGACTATTTCTTCACTCTGGACAAGCCTCCTCTAAAAGGGGCATTTAGATGCATTTGAGAAATAGTAAATGCTTTATTTTACTGGAAACCCTTGCCTCAATATAAGTAGGAAAATGAGCCACCAGCCCAGTCAAAGTAATGAGCTCCTAAGCATTTCCAGAGTAAAGCTTATATTTCCTTGCTGGTGGCTGTTGACTTCCCTGTGACTTCCACAGCAAGTGAAGGTAATTCACACCCCCCAAAACAACCCACACCTCCCTGTGGGCTCAGAAGGTTGATAAGGAAAAACCCAAATGGAGTAAGTACAGGTGCCCTCTCAAAAAGCAGCCAAGCTGAGTATTTATTTAATGGCTCACTGTCACAAAGGGCACCATCAGCAAGGGTGGTCTCTGCATGGCAGGATTTTCAAGGCAGGTTTAGCTGAACGTTGCACAAGTTATGGCTCTTCTCAAAGGTCCAGATCTTGAACAACAATTAAAGGGAGATAACTGCAGAAGGACCAAAGCAACCAGAGTTTGGAAGGATCTGGCAAGCAAGCACTGCCTTGCAGATCAGAGCTAGTTCTTTCCAGTGTTGTACTTGATCTTTATCCGTGCTGGAAATAAGGTAAGACACCTTGTGACAACTTTTATTGGTACTCAGTTACTGCCTGAGTGATTATCATGGGCTATTGCTACCAAACTGCCTCTTGTTGCTTCATCTGGCTGTAAGATACTAGGATTTGTCTGCTACTTCATCAGACTTGGATCCCTTGCTTAGAAAAGAAATCTGTTTCCTTGCTGTTGGCTAGGGACTAAACTGCAGGCTGATATTTCTGTCTGGCCCTTGAAGCCGACTATTAACCACACTTCTTGCCCTGCTGGTACCACCCAGGAGTGCATCAATAGTGCAATACAAATGGCACAGCATCACTATATGAAGAACAAAATATGTGGCAGGGCCCTGCTGTGGCTTAGAGGCTCTGAGAAGAATCTCTTAAAATATCTTAGACATCTGCCATGTGTAAAATCTCATGATTGTTCTTCAGATTCTTCTGTGGATACATCAGGCCCTCCTCTGCTTCTCTCCCCATCTCCCTCTGCTAACTCATATGCTTCTTACCAGCAGTGTGTGACACAAGGCTTGTTTTCCTCCACAGTTATTTTATTTATTCAGTACCTGAGGTCATTATCCTCTGGTTTGAGACGTCCTAAATCACTTCCATAGTGCACAGTTGGGATGACATGAAGGATTGTGACTTCATGTGGGAATAAGGAGGAGCAGATGAAGACTTAAACGCAGATCCTGCTTTATGCCAATGCCATAACTAATTAGAAACAGAGGAGAAACAAGTAGAGGGGAACTGTCTCAAACTTATCTCAGAGTTTGCCATGGCATACAAATGAGTCTTTAGCACCATCATGCCAGCGTTGTGGTAGTTGGACAACTTGGTCCACAGAGGCAGTGGTGGATGTTTGGGATCTGTATAAGCTCTGTGTGTCTCCACTGACACCCGTTTCTCACATGCCTTCTCCATCTCCCACAAGATGTGAGCGACCACAGGAAGTTGCAAAGATGCATAATGGCTATTTCTGTTACATCCTAGGAGGATTATGTTCCTTTTGCCTTTGAGATGAGCTTTCCTTCAACTTGGCAGAAAGACACTGTAGTGTAAGAGCTCACACAGAAAAAATGAGATTGAATCTGTTACCAACTTGTGATCTGAAGGCACCACTCTTTGAAGAGGCATGAGATGTTTCATACCCCACACCACCCAACTTTAAAAGAAAAAAAAAAACCAAACCAAACAAAAAAAGACATCAGTATGAAGCAATTTGTCTCTTGGATTAGAGGAATCTACATAGAACTTCTAGCCTCACAACTGTGCTGCTCCAGAGAGCAGCTAAATTCAGCCATGATTTCTTTTTGCTGTTTAGCTTCCATACTTTCCCCCAAGAGGGCTACATTATTCCCCTTCCATCCTCTTGATGGGAGGCTCCATCCAGAGCCTCTTTGTTCTGGTCATCCTGGGCAATAGCAGCATCTATTCTGGTTTGGAGGATCCACAACCAGACACCTTCAAGATAATGCCATGTCAACCAACCAGTTGTGGTGCAGTGGTGCTCCTCACCTAGCTAGGCAACATCATCTACTTCCAGGGCACTGAGAGTGGGGTCCTGTAGAGGACAGCTTGGAGAAGAGACAATGTCCAACAAAAACCTCAAATGAGAAGGTGAAAGGAGAAAGCAAAAAAACCCTCTCTTGCCTCCTGCTTTCCCCACTCTCTTGAAGAGGTTTTTGCAGCTGCTGAGTAACCAGCCACATCTCCTGGGCACAGGCTCACTGCTTGCTGATGGAGCTGTGCTCCTTCCCTTCTGCTCCATCAGCACCATCTGATGACAGACAAGACCCTGGCTGTACAATCCTTCCTTTTCAACCCAGGCTGTCTGTAGCAGAGGTAAAATCCACTCTCCCCAGCATTTCTGGGGTTTTCAGGTGGGTGTGTGCTGTGGGCCCTTGCCTGGGCCTTTCCAGTTAGGCTACACCTGTGAGGAGACAATCAGCTGTGAGTCATGAGTTGCCAATCTCACCTCCCAGGAACCCTTTGCACGGGCTGCCCCAAGATTTTATCCTTCAAGGGGTCTTTGAGGTGGCAGGCAATGGATGCTGTGTTTTCACACTTTGACCTTGCTATCTGTTTTTCCAGAAATACTCAAGCTGTGCTTTGGATGACTCCTTGTTCCTGGCCCTAGGACTTGTCCTTGCCTCAGGCAGAAAGGAATGCTTCCAGGGTGTGCTGGAGGTTTTTAAGTACATGGTGGAGCCTTGTAGTACTTGGAATATCTGTGGTGACCCTAAGCTACAACATGAGGGGTAAGTGAATGAGAATTGCTTCTCTGGTTAAGAGATGTTTTATGAAGTGCTATCTTGTTTTGCTTTGTTGCCTTCAGTTGTGACTAGTAATTGCTGGGTGACTGTAAATGACATTTTATCAAGTGCTATCTTATTTTGTTTTGTTCACCTTCAGTTGTGGGTGACTCTGCCTGAGCTACTACATTGTTTGAACTGGTGCTTCTGTGTGAGGCGTTTCCTTGGGACTTCAGATATGCTCTCTGCTTCTGTGAGGAGCCCAGTCCTGGATATGTTTGGGGTGGGTTGTTGGTTCCAATGCCCGGGGGCATTTTCAGATGGTTTCTATGAGGACTGATGGCTTCCCTTGGCTCTTTGGCTGAGGGCTTTGAGACTGGAACAGCAGGTGTCCCAAATGTCTTTCCTTTGGCCTCTGGGGAGAAGGCAATCAGGCAGAATGCCACACAGGCAGGGGGTCTCCATGTACTACAATGCATGTAGGTGGTGCAGAGCTGAGGCTGGCTTGTCTCGGAGGTACCCAGCTTGCAGGGGTTTCGACAGCTTCCTTACGTATGGCAGCCTGCAGGTGATTAGAGCCCTCTAAGAGATCATCCATAACTTAATAAAAGTTAGCTGGCTGTATTAGTGTAAGGCAACACGTTGGAAAAAGCCATTAATCATAGCAAGTCTTGATGGCTGCTGAGCCCGCACCTGCAAAGCTGGAGCCTTGGGAAATAGTATTTTGAGCAATCTGCATGGCTTTGACAGAATGCCTGTAAGTTTTTCCCATTACATCATTACTGGGGCCAACACAAAGGCTATCTGGGTTGCTCAAGGAAGTGTATTGTGGAAAACAATCCTACTTTGATGACTGATCCAGGCATTTATTTAGGCAAAGCAGAAGCAGTTGCATTGGCTCATTTGATCTGTGCTGTTAATAGGAGACAGCTCAGTGCATGCTTTTGTTGTACTTGCTCTTGCTTGCATAAGTTCTTGAGATGTTATTCTTTGTAATGAACAAACCTGTCTATCCCTTCACGTGGCAATCACACCAGTGTCACAATCTTAATTATCACTCAAATTTTCCAGATAGGATTTTTTCCAAACTCTGGCTCAGGGGAATTTGCCCAGGCTTAAGAAAGTCCCTCCATGCAATGCTGAACACCTAGAAAGGTGTGTGTGTGTGTATATATATATAAAACAAGAGAAAAAAAGAAGTCAGGATGCAGTGTGTGTAGGCATAGGGTACAAATAAAACATCTACTTGATTTCTATGTGTGTGTTGCTTTTGTACTGGGAACATGTCATTAGCCCTCTGTATCCTTTTGCCTCAAGGATGCAAAAGTGACTGGTTCCCTGCAAGGGAAGGAAATCTGTTACAGAAATCACACTGATCTCTGGGGCTGGAGTTGGAGCACCTTGCAAAACGTTTATTTTTTTAGATGTTCATTCTCTGTTAACATTTCTCATATGTTAGTTCCTGTTGTTAAAGGTTTGATAAATGGTTTGAATGAAAGACTTGCAGAAATGGCCAATTCACCTCTTTGGTATCAGATTTTGAAACTTTCTGTGCTCTTTATCTAGATATTCATTAAATAAAGATAAACTGACTTTCTGGGAAAAATGACTTAGGCTTTCAACAATGTAATATCTGAAAATAAAAGGTGAAACTTGGTGGGGGAAGCTGACAAACAGGGGTTATGTTCTTCTTGGGTGTATGTAATGTGATAAAACATACTGCCACTGCAGATTTTTTTAAATTTTTTTCTGTATCATAGCAATTTTATCCTGTTTTAGATCTCTTTTAAGGGTTAATATTTGTTACCCTGACAGCTGTGGGAGAGGAATAGGTTTTCAGCTGGTGAGAAAGGCCACAGTAACTAGCAGGGCATCACTGATTGGAATTGCAAGAACTTACAATGAGGAGAAAGCTCCTCCACCCCCTGCTAAGGTAAAGCCACTGGCAATAAATCTTTCCTCCTAAGCTGGTCTTTAAAAGACTCAGCAAGACTGGGCCATAAACGTTTCTTGCATAAAAGGTAGTAAAATGGATGTCCAGCTCTACCCTCAGAGGGACACCAGCTCCCCTGGGGCAGCTCTGATGGGAGCTGGCTCCGTTACTCCTCTTCCTGCAACAGGTCAGACAAGCAGTGGGCACAGAAGCCTTTCAGAAAAAGTTTCCAAAAACCAGGAGGGCAGACTCTCAGGCACAGCTCCAGCCATGACTGCTCAGGCTCTCCCTGCCTCTTCTCCTAAAGCATTGCAAACCATGCTGGGGAGGACCATAAACTGGTGTCCAGGCAGCTGGGACTCGGGTTGTGTGGGTAACGGAGCGTGCAGGTTTCCACCTCTGTGGATTTGATCCAAACTGACTGTCTAGCTTGCAAAAATGCTGAAGGAGCCCATGGAGGGATCCCCCAAAAGCATTCTTCAGCAGAACAGTCTTTCCCCATCCACTGCCCTTAGCTGCTATGCCATTTGTCTGTTCTGTGATCTCTGGTTTTGGCTGGAATGACACATCACCATCTCTTCCTCGCTCTTGGAATTAATTTTCTACACACGTTATAGGGTGTGTCTATTTCATTCCTTTTTTTTTTTTTTAGGCAAAAGGGGTTCTTCACTAGCTTTAAAGTGGCCTCAAAAGCCTGTTTCAGTGTGAAGCTGGCGGAAGGCAGAGCTGCCTGCACACACCAGACCCTGCAGCTACTCATTCCTTCTTGTGCAGGCAGCTCAGCGTGACAATAGCATTTGGAGATCATCCCGCTTCCTCCCCCCACCCCCCTTAAACCTGAGCGTTGTCTTCCAGGTGTTACAGACGTTTTTGAAGTCAAAACGTTTGCCAGCTTCAATTAAACTTGTGGTTTGCAGACAAATTGGGAGCCGGCCGGAGAGGAAGCTGGCGAGAGAACAGCTTTGTACGTGTACTGGGCTCCAGGACAGCTGAGTTTCCACAGCCTTTGTGCAGAGAGCCAGCAGGGAAGAAGAGAGGCTGCCCGTGCTCTGCCTCTGGCAAAGGTGGCATTAAATGCAGAGCTGCATTGTGTCTGCAGAGAAGGACTCCACAAGAGCAGGGACGTTGTGCTTTGGTTAGGTGGAGTGAGTTCTTGGAAACTGCAAAACTGGAGAATTTGGGTTTCCTTTGTCCAGCTCGTGGTCCAGAAGCACAGTCTAAATGCCACCTTTTTGGGTGTCCTGCCTGCAAGGATGCCAGCAGTTGGCTGCAGCAGGCTGGAATTAGGCTTTACATGAACACAATCTGCTCATCTTGTGGAGAATCTCTGTTCCCCTTCCTTCCTTCTCTGTTTTGGTTGCTCTTGACCTTCCTTCTCCCTGATCCAGTCCTGTGCTCCTGCCTTATTCTCTGCAAGACCTGGGCTCTTTTACTCTCACCTTCTTGCAAATGATTTCTGGACATTTGAGGTCTCCTTTAATGCAAAGCATTTCGTCAAGCTAAGAAGTAGCTCGAGGCCATTTGTGATGCATTTCTTTAAAAGGGAGTGGGAAATGGTTTTCCCAAATGGGGAGTATTTTAGCTACCTTTGAACAATGTAATTCTTAGATTGCCTAGTGACCAAGTTAGAACACTTCTCTTTGGTTTGGGGATGCAGGGGGAGGTTATTTTGATCCTTTCTCTACTTGCAACCTTGTGAGCGGATGCATTTTGAACATCAACATAAAAAAGGACCTTCAATTTTGTCACTCACCTGAAACAGGACACTTCACTTAGATTTCCAAAATGGCTTCAAAATGAAACATTGCCTATGAAAAAGTTTGTTCTGACAATTAGTGGGGTTTTTTTGTGTGAAAATATTATATACTGAGGAAACTACTCATCAGTTCTAGCATTCAATACTATTGGAGAGGTCTTTTACAGCTTAAAAATATTGCTTTATTTTTTCCTTTTTTAAACATTCACTCTGCCTGCCAAAGTGGAATGTGTGAGCAAAATCAAGACACAAACCCAGGAGGAAAGAGAGCTTATTACATTGGGGGTGACTTTTGCAGTGCATCTCACTGCCCTGTTTTGGTGATTTTTCCAACCTGGCCATCTGCATTGCAAACTCATGCACAGATCACACGTCCCTGGTGTTGCAGTGCTGTTTCTCCCCAGCATCCTGGCAGTTCAACTCCAGGGGATTTCCAGCCCTTTTGCTTAAGTTACTTGCTGTTATCTGCCTGAAGGTACTACAACCCTCTCCCAAAACTCTCTCTCCGTGCCCTTGCCATGGCCTTGTGCCATACCCTTTAGATTTTGCTTGCTTCCCCCTGTCTGCCAGGCATCACTTCCATTTACTGCCTGTACTACACCCATAAAAGCTCCACACTGGTGTCTCTGAAAGCCCTGGAACAAGCTGTGCTGTGGCAGAAGAGAAAGCAGCACTTGATTGCAGCTGTGAACATGAGGACAAAGAGGCCTGGGGAACAGTGCCAAACAACCTTTTTAAAAATCTTACACGTGCAGTAGAAAGTATCTTGTGCACCCCTTGCAGAAAGTGTCTTTGTTCCAGGCCCCACTGGGGCACTTTGGAGGGCAGAGCTGGGGAGCTGGAGACCCTCAGGGATCTGTGTCTCTGGTAGATGGAAATGATTCCATATCCACTGTCCTTCCCACCAGTGAGACTTTTGCTTAGCTGTTCCTAGTGTTGGTGGCCACGTGGTATCCAGAGTGGCCAGGCAGCATCTGAGTTTCCAAAATGAGCTGTTTTGTGTGGCCTTCAGCCCCTCACCCTGCGAGCAAGAGTTATGCCTTGCTGTTTGCCTACCACCCTAAGAAGGACGTGCAGATCTTGGTGGGATGGGACGTTTGCCTCCTGGAAGCATCTTTCTTCTCCTCTAGCCTTTTTTTCTGACTCCGTTTCTGTTTTTCCTCTTGACTGTTTCTTCCATCCTCCTCCTCCCCCTTCACCTCCATCTGGTTTCTATCTGGACTAAACAGATGTTTTTCCACTTCTTAAATGTCCTGTACACTCACCTCGCTGATGTCTTACAGTGATTGTTCATTCTTCTTTCCCCAGGTGTAAAACTTGAAAAACTGGAGGGGCTGGGGGAGAACCAGTTTCTCGTAATACCTCAGTGTGCATTTAGTGCTGGATGGAGGGATGAGGGAAACCTCTCCAATTTCTCACCTTGCAGCCTAGAACCCTGTTACTCCTTCCAGGTCCCCATTCCATTGCCAGTGTATACAGAGGATCAAACCTGTGATTTATGCCAGGGCAGTGTGTATAATATACTCACTTTCATGTTATAAATGTTTAGCAAATCCATAAGGTATCAAAAGAACTCGTGGAGGAGATTTGCTAAGGGCTTGTGGATAAACCTTTTGGACTTGGCTGGAAAGCAGACATATACAGTTTATGGCTTCCCCCTGCTGCGGAGTGACAATAAGTTAATTGTAGATTTTTCCTTAAAATAAAAGTTCCTCACTTGGCAATTCAATCAAGTGGTATCTGTCATGTAGAGGTCTTGTGAAGGATTTATTCCCATTTTAAGTAATGTTTTGGAGGTGCACGCTCCATATGGAATACATTAGACAGACAGCAGCAAGGTCTGCTGGCGTGTTTGTGGGGCTGGAGAAGGTATGTGTCCTGCAGGCACTGGGCTGAGCAGCAGGGATCTTCTGCCTTTCAGCCAGGGTCTGCTGCCCCCTCCTCCTTTCTCTCCTTTTCCCTTTACATGGCTCTGAAGGTCTTTTGGAGAGGGATTTTTCTGCCTCGCTCGTAGAGGGACCAGGAGCATCATGGCAGAGGGACCTCTGCCCATTGCAAGGCTGGAGAAGGACACCATGCCCTTGTCCACCAGAACAGCAAGCCATAGGCTCTCCTGGTGACCCTGGGGCAGAAATCCTGGTGTAGGTCCCAGCTTGGGCCATTGGGGCAGTGGTGTCATAGCAGTCCCAGGTCCTTGCAGGGCTTGCTGGTGTTGCAGAGATGGTGTGGGCCAGTTTGGGTCCCAGAGCGGGTGGCAGCCACTGCTGGTGGCTCTTTCTGGCCATGGTGGTGCCCAGCTCCTGGGCATGGGGACTGGGGCTGAGGTGAACAACCGCTTCTTCCCTTGGAAAAAAACAACCCTCCTCTATGATGGGAACTGGCTGACTGAGTAAAATAATGTCATTTGGAAGCTGCTCTCTGCTTGGCTTTTGCATTTATTTATTTTTTAGTTGGCTGAACTCTTTCTCCTGTAAAAACAGCAACGAGAAATGGGATAAGTGGGCAAAATGCTCGCAGGGCAAGTGCTGGCCGGGTTTGGACCCGGTGCCACAGCCCTCTGCAGCTGGGAGCTGCTGGCTGATCAGGAGGTGGGTGCTGGCCCCCGGCCGCCCTGGCCTCTGGGGCAGCCCCTCCTGCTTTGCTTTGGGTTATGGAAACCATCCTCCTTGGAGACCATATCTGTGAGCACGGGCATTTTCCACGCTCCCTGCCAAGGGGCCGGGCGGGTGAGCCATCCAGCGGGTTCTCGCCCCGGCCGTGGTGCTGGAGCCCAGCCTGCTCTCCTCGGGGGTTTGGCTGTTGTCACACGCCCAGCACTGGGACCAGAGCACCCCTGTTATTGCCCTGCGGGTTCCTGGCTGCCAAGGGTGCTTTGCTCTGCTGCAAACGAGCCAGGAGAAGTCCCCGTGGTGCGCTTGGACACTGGTGGGGAGCAGCACGGAGCAGGAATTGCTTTTGCTGTGTGTTTTATAATTTTTTTAATATCATTTTTATATATTGCTCTCTTTATAACATCCACGGTCAGATGAAGGCACCTGCTCCAAGCAGATGTGAGCACAGTGCAGCACTGTTAGAGGGACTCAGAGACACAAAACAATGACTTGCATGGAGTAAAAAAACAACCAAAAAAAAAAGCAACCAAGCAACCACTTGAACAACTTGAGGCTATTTAGATCTACCTGTTAATACAGCCACAGCTTCACAGTGTTGTGCACCTTGGTGCTGCCTCACCATGCCACATCTGGTGGTCACAAAGCCTGCAGGTTCCCTGCTCCTTGGGACTGTGGGCATCGGGGCAGGTTCCCTGTTCACAAAGAGCAAAAATATCCTTCTGTGCCCCAGAGGAAGCCCCATAATGTGGGGGCAGAGGGAAGAGAGCCAAAAGTCGGGTTTCAGTTGATTTTATTTTATTTTTTGGTACATTGTAATGACAGAGCAAACCCAACCCTGTGGCCAGGGGGGGCTGGGTCTCTGTTAAAGCATCTCAGCATTGCACCCATGTAAGGTCTTTTTGGAGATGGGACCCTACTCTGGGTGAAGTCGGTGGCTCTACACAGCAGTGCTGCAGAAAAGAAGTGCAGGGTTTTTTTTCACAAACCATTTTTCTCTAAGCTTTCTGACCTTGAAGTTTTCGGCCAGAGCTTTGGTATTTCATGTTCCCCAACCCAGTGAAAGATGAAACTCGGCGTGGAGCGGATGGGGTGCAGCAGGCGCGTTACTAATGGGATGTGGAAGTGCCATATGGTCCTGAAAAATCACTGTCAGCGAGACAACACTGAGGAGCCCCTCCTCGGAGGGGAAGGGGGGAGAGGCAATTAATCATCTTCACCTCCTAATAAGTATGTGAGCTCTCATACCAACTCGTGCTCTCGTTGGAGGAGCAAAACTTCAAAGCACGCGGTGCCCTGTAGCCCAGCAGATGCAGGGGGTGTTGCTGAGCAGAGGCTGCATCCCGCTGGGTTACAGTATGTGCATCTGAAAGCGCCAAGAACCGGTGACAAACGTGACAGGGGTGGTTGTAAATGGCCCCTTGGGATTGGGGATATTGTGTTTTATAGGGCTTCACCTGGGGTGTGCAGCTCACGGCATCCTCAGCTCGTCCTGACACTAGTCTCTGTGTTTGTGGGGGTGTCGAGGGAAGCGTGCTCTTGTGGGTTTCCAGCTGGAGAGCTTTCATTTCCCTTGAAGTGTTTGAGGGGTCTGCAAAGCAAGGAAGATTTAACCCCCCTGAGCACTTCACTGCCTTGGCCTTGTGGGGCCCGAGTCCCTGTCGGACTAGTTGTGTGGGTGTGATGCTTAATAAACACGACCCTGAAGCCACCTGAAGCCTTTCCACCACTGGAAAATCACCAGCTCCTTGTTCTTTAAGCTCTGGGTGGCTGAAGTTGAAAGTGTTATTGGGGAAAAAGCTGTTTATTCAGGCTTTTCTTACTGTGACAGACTTCCCTTTGTCCTAAGCACCTCTATTTCACACATCTCCCTTCCTGCAGAGTCTGCAGTACCGTCCTCTGGCCACAGACAGGCTCATACAACTCTTCCCACTGTTTTCTTTGTAAACTTGGTGTCACGCTGGAAAACAGTCTCAAGCAAACTGCGTTTCAGCTTGCCTCTACTTCCATTGTCTGTGGATAAAATAATACTTCCAAACCTCATAGCACTTCATAAATATCCCTGCCTGTGTAGAGAGCAGTAGGCGCTTTCCAGAGTCCTGTTTGCCAGGCCACGGAGATTTGGAATATTTATTGGGAAGCTGGAGCTAGATCTGTCCCTGCCTGCAGTGCCGGCAGTTGCTGTGTGCTGGGGAGCAGGGTTTGCTGGGGGGAGTGGTTTGCTCGGGGCAAACTTGTGATTTCCAGAGGAGTTTATGCATCCAAGCTCATGATCTCTTGAGCAGAGGGATTTGTCCCTCGCTGGTAGCACTGGCGAGGAGGCAGAGCAGGGTGCACAGTGATGCTGGTGCTGTGGGTGCGTGGGCAGCTCCTAGGCAAATACAACTGAGTGAGGAGTGGCCGCTGGGATGAGGATGCTGGAGGAATATTTCCTTCATAAACCCCAGGGAGCTTTTTCCTCTGCTTTCTGCTGAGACTGCATCTCCGAGAAGGGCCCTGGGAGCCGCTTCCAGTTTGTCCTCCTGTCTGTGCCAACCACAGCTCTCCCCGATGGGCTCATTCCAGCATGCACAGCCCAGCACTGACACTGCTGCCACAGCCTCTCCGTGCTACTGCAGGAGCCACAGCACTTCATGTGGGGTATCCAGAATAAAGGAAGTCAAACCGAGCTGTCCTTGGCTCGCGTTTTGCTCTGGTTAAGTGAATAGGCTTTGCAAATTCTGTGCTCTGAACAAGCTTCCACTTGTATTTCCACATGTGGCATCATCCCGAGCTGTAACGTAAAGCAGATCCCACAGAGGCTTTAATGTGGGAAGACCTCTGCCCAGGCAGAGATCAGCCACCAGCGTCCTCCTCGTGGTAGTGTTATCTGGCTGCAAAATGCCTGTGCAGAATAGCATGGTGAAGACCTGGAGGTGAACGTGTGTGGCATGGTCCTTAACCATCCAAACCAATACCCAGCCTGGGGTGTGGGTTTTGCTGGGAGCTTTTCAGATGTCTGAGCCTGGAAGTGTGTGTGTGTGGGTACGTGTTCTTTTCCATCTTGTCCACTGTCAGCCCAAAAAACCAATTTCCTTTTTCCGCAAACTTTGCCTCTCTTCTGTGCCAGGAAGGCAGCATCCCTCTTCCAGCAGCACCACAAAAAAATTCGGTGGCTTTAATTCCCTATATCCACACTGGTGTATCTGTGGGGAGAAAAACATCCGCCTGACGAGCACAGTCGTGTCGTCAGTCACAGGGAGGGCCCAAGAGCAGCCAAGCTGGAAATGACTGATGCTCTGGATGGTACTGGAGACCTCCCACTTGCTGTGGATAGGGACATGTGGGACTTGGCCAAGCGCTCAGGGTTTCGGTTGGGAGCGAGCAGCAGCAGTTATATATCCAGTAATCTCTGGCAATTCACCGTATCCTAAAAATGTTTCATTAAAGCTGCTTTCTGAAGCAGCTCTATGTCCCAACGAGGGAAGCTGGGCCACCAAACCAGCTGTGGGATTTTTGCTAGTTTGCTATACTAGAGTTTTAAACTCGGCAGCTCCGTTTGCCAACTGCTGTTCCTTCTGATGCTACCCAGTTGTTTTGCATGGCCTTGAAGTGGTTTCCCAGCTATTTGAACTCCCTAAATGACAATGCTTCATTATTGTCTGATGGAGAAGTGGAATCTTCTGTTTATATGTAAAGGTTCCCCTCCTTCCCCCCTACCTCCCTCAACATATGCAAAGGCACTGCAGAAACTGGAACCAGATAAAAAGAAGAAAACAGGCTTTTAAAGCAAGTTCTGAAGTGTAAAGATGTGAAGGCCACTTAGAAATCATTGCCTTGCGCTTTCTCCCACACTGTGATTCATTTGGTCCAATCCATCATTGATTCAACATGCTCATCCGCCAGAGCCTTCAAAGACAACTGTGCATCTGCTTTAGCCATTCATCACGGAGGAGCACAAAAGAGAAGGGCAAAGGAAAATGTATTGCCAGCTCCCTTTGGTGCTTTTTAATGGGTGTGAAAAAAGGACAGTGGAGAAGTTTGGTTAATGAAAGCCAGGACAGCCAAGGAAGAGCCCCCGGGACGTATGATTTTCAGCCCAGGTATGGACCTTGCTAGATTTGATTCTGTAGAGGAACTTCAAACACTGAGCAAGAGAGACAAAATGAGGTCAACAGGCAAAAGAGTAATCCAGTGCAGGTGGATGCTCTTCCCCAGATGTGGCCCCCCAGCCTTGTGTGGACACCAAGGCGAAAGGGGCTGTGGAGCATGCAGCCCCACTGAGTCTCTTATTTCCCTGATAAGTAATGAAGTACTTTCAGGGAGATGATGCTCTGCTGCTCCAGAGAGCTCCTGTAGCCCCATCCCTAAAGAGAAGGCCTTGTACACTTTCGTCAATTAAAAATTACCAATCAGCAAAGCACAACGATAGGTCTTGCCTTTTAAGGCTGCTCGTTGATCTTCAGTCCTGCCTGCAGATTGTTTATCTTGCACATCTGCTGAATGACAAGTCCCCACAGCATGGTCCTCTGCTGCCCAGGAGTCACTGGACCAAGCCCAGCTGTGTTGACTCAGATGTCAAGCTGCATGCATGTAGTCCCAGTGCACTGACCTGCTGGGGGCACCTGGGGTTCCTGAGCTCTCTGGTTTTGTGCTAGCACAGGCATTTGCTCTGTGCTCCACTCTGCAGGGGACATGTGTGGCTGAGCAACCCCCCAACCAGCAGCACCACCTCTGACCAGCTCAGTGTGGTGGCAAACCCAAGCATGCAATGGGCTCTGGGGAAAGTCTCTTGTCTTAATCCAACCTGAATGATATTTTGTTGAGGTTGCTGGGCTTGTTCCTCATGTCATCTGTGACCCTGCTGAGCTGTCAAGTGATGAAGTGAGGGATGTTTTACCTCATGTGTTCCTATTTATTTTCTAGTCTTCTCACATTGTCTTTCTCCTGGTCCTTCTTTGCCCTCCATGGTTGTCCCTCAATCTTTCTGTCCCTCTGCACGCACTTTTCCCCACGTGGCATGGAAAAGGAGATGTGGCTGGCTTTTAGGAACAGGTTTAACACTTGTTTCTTCACCTTAAACTGAGAATGTTGGAGGGAAAATATTATTTTTGCAATTCTCTAAGTATATAGGAAAAAGTAAAAGGAGAAATAAGGCAATAACCTGTGAAAGTGTCTTGCCATTTGACTGCACGACCCCATGATTCTGACAAGGGGAAATGGTTTTAAACTGAAGGAGGGTAGCTTTAGACTAGGTCTTAGGAAGAAGTTCTTCAGCACAAGGGTGGTGAGACTCTGGAGTAGACTGCCCAGAGAGGTTGTGGATGCCCCCTCCCTGGAGATGTTTGAGGCCTGGTTGGATGAGGCCTTGAGCAACCTGGTCTAGTTGAGGCGTGTCCCTGCCCATGACAGGGAGGTTGGATCAGATAATCTCTAGGGTCCCTTCCAACCTCAGCCATTCTGTGATTCTCCAAGCACACACGTGTTGATGCCTGCGGACAACACTGAGTGGGACAATAGAAGACACAGGGTCTCCACCTCTCCTGTTGTCCAAGAGGAGTGTTGTCTGTGCAGGTGGGAGGTGGCAAGTGCTCAGGATGATGCTGAAACCAGAGTGCCACCAGCTGCACAAGGAGGGTGAATTTGCAGATGACCTGAGCTTTTCCTTCTGTAACCTCTTTCCCAAAGGGAGTTACATACTTGAGATGTGACTGTGTTGTCCCTGGCAAGGACAGGAGTTAATATTGACAGGACATCTGTTTTATCCTGGGCATCCTTGAAGCTCACCCCAAATTCCTGGGCTGACCAACCCTCTGTTAACAGAGGGAGAAATTATTTGTCCTTCTTCAGTGTGGATTTATCTTGGTGGAGGAAGTTTGTTATGAGTTGCACATAACTAATACAAGATAACCTAATAAGAGGAAGAAGGACACTCTGTACGATACCATGGGAAAGACTCTTGGGCAACTTATTGGCTGGTGTAGAGCAGCAAGTGATAGAACATGTCTTTGCAGCTAATTATCTCACTTTTGGGGGAGGCTTAGGCCTCCTCCTGTGTTCTCACTTGATATTATTTATCACTGATATTATGTTCTTTTCAATCAAAGATGCTTAGCCTGAAATTCTGTGAAGACTGCTTCCAAGTAGTTGAGCAACAATTTGTTCTCGGAATAAACCAATTTGCAGCTGGGGCCTAAAATGCTTTGAAGAAGATGAGTTTATACTTGCAGGCATTCTGCTTTATGCTTATCTTGATTTGGCCTTGCAGATCTTAGTCCAGATTTATAGCTGAGTGAAGTCTTTTCTTCAGCTTCAAGATGGAGAGGGAAAGCACTGTGCTTCCCAACAGCATGTGAGTGAGTGAGCTCTCCTCCAAAATCCTTCCCCTGTGAATTAAATAGAGCTTCTGGACCTGTGTAATGTGCTGGCCAGTGCGTGCTCATTGCTGTCCTTCCCATCCTGCAGGATATAGATGGAAGCTGGTATGAATTATTAATCTTTGTGCTTCAGGTCTGTAAAATGAGAGAGTTGGAGGTTACAGCTTCCCTTGGAAAAGGCTGGAAACTCTGGACAAGAAGCCTGTAGAAGTACTGTGAGATTTTTCATCTTCATGCATCTATCACAGAAGCCCTCCTATGTCTATATTTATGTGGTTTGTCCTTCAGGCCAACTGCACAGACTTTCTTTTTTTGGTCTGTATTCTGCAGGTTGGGATTTGCTTTTCCTGGCTGTCTCCCCTTCAGCTTTCTTTATAAGTACTTTTGCTTTAACTTTTTGCTCTTGAATTCCCTTGATTTTAGTCAGTTCTGGAACTTTAAAACTAAGGTCTGGGAGAACCCTGCTCACTTGCCTGCAGCTCAAGTCAAACAGAGCAACCCCTCTCCACAAGTTCACCATTGTTACAGAAATATTATAAATCATTCTTGGGAGGTTTGAGTTTGCTAATGAAGAAAGCAGGACAATGTATGCTGCTAATGAGTGTACTCATGTGAAAAGGCTCTTGATGGGAATAAGGGGCAGTGAAGTCACATAGTCCCAGCCTGGGTGCGGTCAAAATTGTGAACAGACATCAGTTTTAGATAAAACAGTGTTCTTTTATAGAAAGTTAGTAGCGTGGATGTTGACCTTATGTTTGGCAAAAGTAGACTACCCAAAACATGTATGCAGGGCAGATGGGGAATGCGATTTAATTAAAAAAGAAAATATTATGATATTCTGAGAACAAAGTGGTAAAATCTTCTGGCTGTGCAGGAATTTCTTTTGAGAAACGGAAGGCACTGAAAGGCTGGGCTGTGAGGGGATAGGATCTGAAGTGTCCTTCCCCCGTGGGAAGGCAGAAGGGCGACCGTGGGGTATCTGGCGGGCAGCAGGGTTATCAGTTACTCTCCAGAGCAGTGATGGCTGGAGAGCATCCAAGCACATTTTTCCATAGGAGGGTGCCAGCTTGCTGGAGCCAAGGAGCTTTGCAGAAGAGAGTTTGATTCCAGGGTGGTTGCGGCGATGGCTCCCTGCCCACCAGAGCCAGGGGTGCTGGCACCCCCCGGCCCCACCTGCGCTGCCCACCTGTGCCTGCCTTTGCCCCGGGGCTCCCCCTGAGCCCCCCAGATGCTGTGCCAGAAGCCTTGCCCCGACTAAGCCTCCAGGCACCAGGTGATGCAACAGGGAGGTGGGAGCCGAGCTCAGTAAGCAGAAAAGTCCTTCACCCATCAGCGTTTCTGTGCGCCTGGGCTTCCCTCCGTCCCTCAGGGAGGTTTAGTGAAGACCTGGAGCTCGGGATCGCTGGCTCCCAGCCCCTCAGCTCTGCAGGCAGGCGGTCAGGAGAGAAGCCCTTTGAAGCACGGCTGCAGTGAGGCAGGTTTGGGAGCCCAGGGAAGCCCCGCGGGAGGACAGCTGTGGAGTCCTCTCCCAGGGGGAACAGCATGACCCTGAATTCCTGCGAACGGGAGAGGCCAACAGAAACCTCAGCCTGTTCCTCCTGTGTCTCACAACCACGCTCTGCTTGCTGCCATATGTCCACTCCTGCCCACCTTCACCCCATCCAGAGATGAGCCTACAGCTGCTCCCCAGCCCCACATGAGCTGGGGGGGGGCAGCAAACGGGTCTACATGGAGCAGCTACAGACCAAAGAAACAAAGAGGGGCTTTCCTGAAGGCAGGGGCTGCAGCTGCAGGGTCTGGCTCCACCATGGATCCTCACTACCCACTACTGATGCCTCTCCAGGGACTTGAGCAAATTGCTGAGTGGGCAGGGGTTCTGGAAATTGGGTAATTTAGTGGCTTTTGTGTGGATTTAAGAGCCTCTGGATAGGCACCTGCTTCTGAAAATAAATGCCAAGGGCACCAGTGGGGAGAGGACGTGGGAAAGTATCTGTGAGGTTGAGTAGGTCTGGGGTTGCTGGGGCAGAGGGAGCTGGACAGGGGACAGTCCTGGGTGCAGGTACAAGGCTCACCTCCTTGCCCAGGAGAGAGGGCCTCAGGTAGGTGACCTTCCTCTCCATGGGGTTGCTTATGTAAAAACATCAGCCCTGTGTGCAGCACTGGCCTCTGGGCAGCAGGGTGGCTTCTGCCATAGGCTCAGCCCTTCAGGGACAGATCTCCTAACCTTTGGAAACCTGGTAATCATCACCCACCTCTTGAATGACCCCAGAGAGCTACAGAGAGGGCAGTACAGCCTACAACCCTGATCCTCCAATCGATCATCCAGTCCTGTCCCCATGCAAAACCTGGAAGCCTTCTGCCCTGGCTCTTGGGGGTCTGTGGGGACCAGGGCAAGCAGGTCTGGCTGCAGCCTCCAGGTCTTCATTTGTAAATAAGCACCTAGCTGCTATGGTAATGCTTATTTAATTTTGGCTAAGTATTTCCACAGCTGTTCTGTGGGAATCATGCTGCTTTATGCTACATGTTAATTCTTGGCTGCTCACAGCTGCAGAAGTGTATTGGTCAGGCACAGTCCTAAGGACAGGTTCTGCTGTGTGGTGAGGCACAGCCATGCTGGCCCTGCTTTGGGGTCCATGGAAGGTGCCAGCTGCTCCCCAAGACTACCTGCACGCAGCTTATGTGAGACAGCAACCAGTACCTATCTGTGCTAGCAAAGCAGGTTGTAAATTGTAGATTACCTAAGGCATTTTTAAAGAAAAAGGATGCCAATCCACTTCTTGGATAGAAATGTCTTTTAATTTACCTGCCCTCTGCCCTGTCACACCATATCAGAAGGCATGCTGGGTTTTCTGCCTTGATTATATAGTGCTAAATTTCTTCTTGCTTCTTATCCAGGCCTTGAAAGACCAAGGTGGCTCAAGGCATAGAAACCAAGGGGACAGACACTGAGCATGTGGCACAGGCACCTATGACCCAGGGGCTGCATGTTGTTGGTGGAGGCAGCTGGGTGAGAGTGAGCTGCTGGGGATGGTCCTTGCCTTGATGCAAGCATCAGGGTAGAGCTACTTCAGAGCTGACCATGGGAGCTCTGTGCAGTCCCTCTTGTCCTCCGTCACTTCCCAGCTTCTCTTCCTTAAAAGTGTGAGGACACACTGACCAGACACAAAGACCCTGCAGATCCTCCTGCCCCACTCTGCAGCACACCCGTTGTGTTAGTCCCTCCATGGCTGAAACCTCTCCCAGCCATGGGAGCCATAGACTCCAAGGCTGAAATGCTGCCAAACCATCCTGCTGTAGCAGGTGGGCCCTGCTGGCAGGAGGAGCTGCAGCGAGTGCTCACGGCTCCCAGCCCTGGCTCCTCTGGTGCTGTGAGCAGCTGGGAAGCTGCTGCTCTTGGCCAAGTGTGATAGAAGTCTCCTGCAGCCTCCCCTGGGCTCGGATGGGCTGGAAAACCTGGCTTAGCTTGCCCTGGCACTGGAGATACTTTCTGCAAAAAGCAGATTTTAGGGTATGCTGGTCTGCAGTCAGCCTTCTGTTGAGGATTGTCTTTTGGGGTAGGCTTTGGGTGCTCTGCAGCTGGCAGTCCCAAGCACGCCATGGACCTGAGACGATGCTGGGTCCAACCACGCTGTGGACTCAGCAGCTCCACAAGCTTTGCACAACCTGGGATGAATCTGGGTCCGAGCACGCTGTGGACCTTAGACAATGCTGCTCCAGATTCCAAGCTAGGCCACGATCCCAAGTGTTCCACAGACCCAGCATCACCTCAGATGGCGCAAAGCTTTGCAGAGCTGCTGGGCCCATGGCACGGTTGGACCGTGGATCATCATCTCAGGTCCTTGACACGCTTGGACCCGACGTCATCTCAGGGGGTCTCAGCTTTGCAGCCCTGAGATGATGCTGGATCCATGGCATGCTGCAGTAAGCCCTGGGTTGAGAGGAGCCTTTGCGTGAGCCATCACGCCATCTGTTTATAGCCTGGGATTGTCTTTGACTTTTAAACACTGCAGTGAGGAGTAAACGCGGCGAGCCCAGCGCGGGCTTTGTTATGACATTTTGTTGCAGGCAGGAGGCAAGCTCCGGCTCCAATAACAAACACCCAGTGTTATGACACTTTTACCTTTCCAACTATTTATGTAAGCACAAATATTTTATTTTAAGGCTTGAGACACAGGGTTAACATAAAGCAGTCTCGTTCCTTTCCATGTGGCCTGGTTTTCACTTGGGGAGCTGTTGTTTAATGAAAAGGTTAATTGTGTTTTATAGGGCTGGATTGCTTGCCTACCAGTTTCTGGCTTGGAAGGAGGTGAGGTGTGGCTCCTGGTGCTCGTGCCAAGTTAGGGGCTGTGAATACAGGCAGTTCTGAGGAAGAAAACAAAATGCACAACAAAAAATAGCTCAGAAATCAAGAGCTTTGGTGGTGCTAATCCATTTAGGGGCTGCAAAATTCATTTCTAGTGAAATGATTTCCAGCAAGGCTGCCCCATGACAACACTCTGTACAGTGGAAGGTGAGAAGGGAATTTCAAGGCCCACGAGCTGCATTCCATGCAGCAGCAAACACGCTCAGCCTTTCCCTTCCATAGCTGCAGCACGTTAAAGAAATCCTGCATGGATTTTCCTCTCCTGAGATTGAATTAATTAACTTGAAATTTCTCCTTAACAGCACATAATGACTGGGGGGAGCAGAAGGAACCGAAAGTTAAATCTTGACTTGTCAGCAAATTCCTCCTCCAGCAGCCCAAGGAGCAGCAGCCATGCACTTGCATAATGCCCTGGTGCGGCCGCCGAACTGTTTTGATTAAATGGATTCTGGGGGTTTAGGAAAACTACAAATTTTATAGCTATGGCGTTCTCTGCAAAAGTGATGTAAAACATCATAAAGCTGCCAAACCACCACTGCGGTGCGGGGATTCATGCTGGCCTCCTCTGCAGCAGTGACTGTCAGCCCCAGAAAAGGCTGTTAAGAAAATATCTGAGATGGAATTGGCTGGGAGGACGTGTGTGGGGGAGGTTTGCACGTTGCAAACTTTCATTCCATCTTTCTGAAGATTTAATGTCTTTCAATCCATGCCATTTAGAAGCCGCATCTGAGTTTGGCCTGGTGTTTGAATGAGACCCTTGTGAGTCAAGTGTTTCTCTGCAGTGGCATCACCCATGGCATCAGTAATGACATTGTACCTGGTCATCTGTTTCAAAAGAGATGTGGCACCAACCCTGTGTCAGGGTACTGACTATTTCTGCCTTCAGACTGCACTGAAGATGGATCCAGGGGAAAGTTACTATCTAAGCAGCATGCTTTCAGAGCAGCTTTTCAAAATAAGGTACTCGTGGCCCAAAACCTCATATAGGGAGTTATCCCCTGCCATGTATCCACCTCGTGTTGTCTCCTGGCTGCCTTGAGCAGTTGTACCCAGCCCCAGCTGCCCCTGAAGGGTGAATTTGTGTCCGAATATCTCCATCAGGGTGCCAGACACGTGCTGTGGTCCCCAGGTCAGTCCATTCCCCCTCATGCCTAACCAGAGAGGGCAGACCATGCTTCATTTGTTTGCTTGTGAGTGGGGTGATGACCTTGGTGACAAACTGGGACACATAGTCACGGTGGTGTCTGGCTGTAGATTTTTTTCAGCTCTGCCTGTTGCAAAACCTCCCAGGGTTCAGGCTGGATAGAGGCAGCAGGACGGTCTGTTTTGGGAATGCTCCCTCTTTTGGCAAATTTGGATATCTGTTCCTATGGATCATAGAGACAAAATACAGCTTGAGGTTTTTTAGAGATACTAAAAACTGAATTCCTGAAATCAGATTGATTGCATTAAAATTACAGCCACCCTTTCTTGTAACCAGTGCCAGATTCTGTTCTGTGTGTATGATTTTAATGGCCAGGACCGGAGCATTTCAAAATCCCAAGCCTTAAAGAAGAGAAATTCAGAGCAGAAAGGGAGAAAATTGAACCCTGTTCACTGCCAAAAGGCAGCAGGGAGGACAGGCATGCTTGCCAGTGTTGCTGCTGCTTTTTATTTTCCCCTTCTTCTTTATTTTCCTGCTTTTCCTTTTCCTTCTTTCTTTCTTTTCTTTTTTCCTTCTCCCTGGAGCAAACTGTGCTGCCAGCAGGGTGGGGCAAAGTGTTCAGTGGAGTTGGATGAGGCTCTTGCCACACAACCGAGCCAAAGGAGTTTTGTCTTTTGGGGTTGCACAGGTCCATGGTAGGGCACATGGCATGGACCCAGGTTGATGCACTCTGCAACTGGCAGTCCCAAGCATGCCATTGGACTCAGCATCATCATGGATCCGTGGCACACTTTGACCCAGCATCATCTCAGATGGGGATGAGACTCGTGGGCAAGAGAGCTGTGCTCTGAATAAGGCCTCTGCTTGAGGCCAGTGGAAAAAATGTAGAATCAAAATCCTGTTAAATGCCTCTAAAGTGTAAATGTAAGTTCTCTAAACCTGAAGGTTTAATTGGTATTTTTTCTCAAATAACAGACTAAAGTTGAGTAATTTAAGCCATTTTACAGCAAAGGCAATTGAATAATTGCTAATGGCTTTCAGCTGAATGTGTTTAAAGTCAGGTCACAAATCTGAGCTTATTTAAAGACCAAGGGGCATTCCTTTCTCTTGAAAAACAATTAGATAACAATGGTAATTATGAGATGGGATTTGAAGGAAAATTGAGATTTGAGAATAAGCCTTGGCACAGAGGAAGAGCGAAAGAACAGACTTGGTGAAGAAAAATGGTGACGATCAAACTAAGACAACAGAGATCTTCACATTAGAAATTTGAATTATGCAAATGTGTATGAAAGGGTGAAAATGGGAGAGCTTTTTAGCCTGGTATCATAATGTGGAGGTCGGGCTGGTGCAAGATTTCCTGGGCAGTGGCTGCACCGTGCCTCACAAGCTGGGAAATGGTCTGGATGTGGGATGCTGGGAAGAACTTGGCTAGAAGAACCCATGGGGACGTGGTGGCAGGCAGAGCAGTGCAGACTGGCAGGGGAGCACCAGCACGGGCTGCATGCCTAGGGAGGGTGACAAGGCCAAGTTTTAAAATAACTCCAAAGCTACAGAGAAATACATGCCCCCAGATATTTGTGTGGGTGTTCTCAGAGCAGATAAACCTCCTGATCTTCCGAAGAACAATTTATTGATATTTCAGACAAGCTGGGACTCCTGCCCCAGGTTGCTGTTGGGGCAAGTCATTGTTGTATTTGTTTGTTTGCTGGCTCAGGAATTTGTTGGCTTTGGGAGCTGGCAGGTGTCTGTCCTCACGTTGCTGCACGTGTGTCACTGGGACAGTGTTCAACTGTGCTGGTGAGTGCTGCCACATCTGCCCCTGGCTTTGCCTCTGCCATGAGGGACTCATCCTGCTGCTGGGGTACTTGTGGACAAGGAAGAAAAGTTGTCACATTTTCTTTAGCACAATATCCTTTCCCCCAAGGGGAGCTACTTTAGAGCAAGGCACTAACACTTTGCAGCTTGCAGATCTGTGCACAGCATCTCTCAAACTGCTCCGTCTAATAAATCCAAGATGCAGCATGTGTGCCCAGCCCAGACCTGAGTGATAATTCAGGATATTCAGACACATCTCATCTGCAGTTGTCTCCTAAAGCTAGTGGGAGCTTCAGTTTTGATGACATCTTATGGTAGTGGCCTCCACGTCCCAGTGATGAGGTTTCATGAGTGTCTTTTGCTGTCCTCTGGACTAGTCTTGCCCTGGTAGTTCTGGAGTCATGAGAGATGAGAAAGATAGATTCCTCATCAGCTTTCTTCAAATAAGAGAAAGTAGATTTCTTTGTCTCCTTTTTTGTGTCCTTTTAAGGTAAGTTGTGTTGGCTCTTCAGAGGAGAACTTATTTCTTGCCTCAGTGTTTGCTCAGCTTCTCTGAACTCCTCCTTGCCCCGTGTCCTCCAGGGGTGCAGTGTCCTGGAGCAGTGGCATGTCCCCAGTTATCTCTGTATTGCTCTTTGTGATGGAGTTTCACTGCAGCCTGTTGTTCACCATGTCTGTATGTTCAGCTGAGGTCTTCCCTGTCCCTTCTGCTTTAGTGCTGTCAATCCCTTTCTGCCCCATGCAGTGATGTGAGCACGTTCCAACGTGCAGAGCTTTGCCTCCATCAGCACTGAGCTTTGATTTCTGTTGCTTTGTTTGCACAAGGCGATAGTCCTGCCTCTGGAGTGTGGCTCTTTGGGAGCTCTTACATACCATGGCCTGCCTTCTGCTGTGATTTATCTCCTTCCCCCTGCCAGCCACCACATGTGGCATGTGGAGGTATGATCTATTAACACAAAACTGCATTGAGCTGTAAATCAGCATTACCCAGGAAGTGCCCGAGGTAGTTCTGCTATGACTCGCAGGCCTATGACTTCTTTTTGGCAGTTCAGTAGTGCTCATGAAGCATTCTTGCAGCCCTCAACTTCAGTTCTCCTGGGCCTTCTTCAGGCTTTATGGCTCCTGGCAGAAGATTCTTCTTCACTGGATCCCATCTGTACAGCGTCCTCAGCTGAGGCATCCTTCACTAAGGTCTTGTTCCTTGAAGATTCCCTTCTGGATGCTCCTGTTCTCCATCAGCCTTTGGCAGCCTTCACTGATCTCATTGAAGCAGCTCCTTATCTGAAGTCATGGATACTCTTCATTTTCCTTCCCTTGCCCCATTTATTGATCCCTAGGACTCTCAAGGCATGAAATATGGAGTAAACAAAGAGCAAACAGAGCTGCCAGTGGACTTGTAGCTTCCCGTTGTCTTGGGAAAGGTGCTGGGTCTTGCACTTTGCTGTTTTCTTTGCTATCACCCAACTTGCCACCACACTCTAACATGGGAACAGTTAAGCAGCGTAAATAGCAAACAGGTTCACATGCCTAAGCACTTCCAGATGCCTGAGCAGGTAATGCTTTGAAATGTCTTTTAAATGAGTGCTGAGTTTTGACCTGCAGGATAAATGCTGACTGGTGTGACACAAATAATACCGATCTGGAAAATTATCTCAAATTATCCCCACCAGTCATAATGGTGGTAAGAGCTCAGAGACCTGCACCTTAATGAAGCAATTTCCTGCCAGGATACTGTAGAGCCCTGCAGTTACTGTCACTGACTCGTACCTTGAGTTACCACGTCTTTGCTAATTGTCCGTGCTTCTTCATCTAGGCCTAAACACAAAACTCTTGGGTTTAGTTTTTTGTCTGTTCATACATCTGTGCTCCAGCCGTGTCCCATCTCTGCATCCTCTTGCACTGGACCTGAGGAGCTGAGTGCTGCATGTTCAGCATTGCTCCTGCAGAGCTCTTCCCTTTTGGTAGGCTTTCCCTGTGCAGGGGTTTTGCAGCTGGTCTCTGCAGGATAGAGGTGTCCATTTCCCCCCTTCTCCCTCTGACTGCAAAGCTCCTTTCTGAGGAGGATGGTGCTTGTCTTACTGCAAGAGCAGCACTACCAAAGGAGTAATATATTTAGTTCAGAAGTGCTCAGATAGCTCCGTTATGGCTGTAGGCTCCTGCTGTCCAAACAACTTAGATGGCCCCTGTACATTCAGGAAAATAATTAGGACAGGGTGTGTTTTTTGTCCTTTCAGGAAGAAAAATCTTTGGAACCACTCACGCTGGAATATAGCCTGTAAATCAGAGCAGATCAGACTCCAGAACAAACTGGTACCAGTGTGAGGATATTCATTTTGTCTATGAAGTGGGGAGCAGAAGGTGGAGGTGAAAATCTGGATCCCACTCCTGGATCCTTTGGGAGAAGTTCATGTCCTTTAGAAATTTAAGCATCAAATTCTGCCTCCTTCCAAATCCAATGAGCTCATGTGAGACACTTTCTGTAGAAATTTTCATTATCTACATGCTCCAAAAATTCCTCTCTCTGTTTCTTTTGGTGCTTTTGGCTGCTGAGAATGAATATTGCATCTTCCACAAGAGAGCAATTAATAGGTGAAAAACCTGAGGTCTGTGTGTGGGATAAACCAGTGAGCTGGACCATACACTGTAGTATTGCATAGCATGATCAAATCTTATTTCTAGTAACTGTTTACAAGTGCTTGCTTCTTGGAAAATGTCTTCTATATGTGGGCAAGGAATTAAACTACTAGTTCAAAATTATTACGAGAGAGATTATTTTGTGCTGAGTGATAACAAACATCCAACATAATTTTAGAGCCCGTCCTTCCTCTGGCTGTTAAAGCTTAAGACTAAAAGAAAACGTTAAAGGAATTATTCTCCCTTTACTGCATTCTGTCTGCTGCCACTTTCCCTTCCGATAGCTGTAGGAGACCTTCCCTAATCTTTCCAATTAACTCGGTATTTCCTGTAGGGCTATCACTGGAGAGGGTAAGGAAGGAGTGTAAAGCGAGGAAAGACATCTGTCAACTATTGGAAATACTTTCCGTGTTAGAAACTGAAGGGAGCCCACACTGAAGCCAGATGATCCTGCAAGAAGAACAATTGCAGCGTTGGCTTGAAAAGAATGTGGGTGATTTGTTATAGCTGTCCTCACAGTTAGGCACCCGGTTGTCATGTTCATATGAGAATACCTTGGAGATATGCTAAACACATATCCTGTTCCCATCAGGAGTGCTGAAGGGCCAGAACAGGCAAGGTTTGACTTGCATTTTCTGGAAGACATAAATTATCAATTGTTCCTAAATCTCCATCTTTTTAAATCCTTCTCATTCCTTTCTGCTGTCCCACGACTAATTTAAAGCAAGCTGTGAAGAGTTTGTGTGTTGTGTAGGCATTGGAAAGTGTGTATTTTACCAGCTATTGAAACTCCTGAGTGACCCTTTCCAGGGGTGAGCTTGTGTGCAGAAAGTTCCTAATGGTCTGGTTTGACTGTGAGCTTTGTATAATAGGTCAGTGGAGACCCATTTTTGGTAATACTGCAGTAAAAATATGAAACACTTGCTGGGGAGGAGAGACCCAGCATTTCAGCTGGTCTGACACATAAGCTCTTGGATTGCTGTTTGCTTCTTTTACTTTTTGGTTTATTCTGAGGTTTGAAAGTGGCCCTAAGGTAGCCCAAAAATGAGCTGGAACAACAGTTCAGCTTTGTGAGCCAGGACACGTCTTAACGAGGGAATGGGTGTGCAGATTTCCAGGGCTGTCCCATTTCTCCAGTCCTTCTTGCCTGACCCAAAGAAAAGGAATTCTACATGCAGAGAGGAGAACCAGCTTCATTCTCCTAAAAGACAGAAAACATGAGTTCATTATGATAGTCTCTGCAGTGTTTGATGTCCTCATCCCTTCCCTCACCCGATCAAAGACCTGCTTTTCAGCAGTTCCTCACCATTCCCATCCACAAAAAGAGACCTATGAATTGAGACATGGCCCCACCAGTCTGACATTTTACTCTTGTATTCTCCTACACTTCATCTTCTTCACTGTGCCAAGCTCCAGGAAACCAGAAGAAAATTCTGTGAACAGCTGGATTAGTTTTGAGGGCAGAGAGTATCACAAGATCAACAACTGGAAGTTTACATTTCATGAATCATTGGATTTACCCAGTCACCCTGGCAATGAGCCCAATAATTCTTATTCCTAAATGGCCTGCCAGTGAAGATGTCAAGGGATGGGGACTGTGTTAGTAGCTCTGTTGTTATCTTTGTGCTTAGTCACGATGCCTGAATTTGGCTGTGTGCATTGCTGACACTGATTCACACCAGTCCTTCCGCCCTGCATTTTGGCGGTGGCCGTTGCTGTGGGATGGGAAAAGGAGAACTGTGGTGTAGTCATTGCTGCATGTTTAGGTCCTTCAGAGCACCTTATTTTCTGGATCTCATGGAAGAAGAGCAGTGTTGACCAGGCAAGCCCAGCAGTAGCCAGTGGCATCCAGCTTCAGAATTTGGACCGATTCAGTACTACCCCTGAAAGCTCCACATCTCTGTCACAGTGTCCTCCCCTTTTGGCTTAAGCACAGAGGGAGCTATTTCAAATAGAAACCTTTCATGAAAACTGTTCAACGTGTTCTCATTCAAAGGGTCAAACCTGTGCCATTTTCTGAGCTTTTTCCCTTGTGAACTGTCTCTCTCATTTTAGCATTTAATAGGGATGGACTCGGTGAGGACAGGAATCGGTGCAAGGCTTATGCCAATGCACTGTGGGTTTTCCTGCTCCAGTCCACACCTAGTGAAGGCACTGCATCCATCACGAGCAATAGATCTGTCCAGCTGCATTCTTTGTCCTAGAAAAGTTTCACTTCTTCCTCTGGATGTTGTTTTTTTCAGCCTGTTGACCACCAGTGGTTACGCTGACCTGCTCTGTTTGGTGGGACCTCCTGGCCATGACCACTTCCAGCCCCTTCCTCCAGCCTCAGGATTTAAACTCCTCCCTGCCTTGCACGTCTCCCAAGTCCAACCTCGTGACATATGTACTATTCACAGAAAATGTTTGTCAAGCCCAGGTGGTTGAAAGTAAAGATGCCAGCAGATCTGCCTTTCGTAAGCATGCGAGCAGCTTGTGAAGAGCAGTGGCAGGCTTTGCTGGAGAACATCTGCAGCTGCGCCAGCCCCGCCTGGGGCTGAAGTCACTGCCCCTGCCTCTCCCCACGCGGCCAGTTCACAAACCTTTGCCCAAATTTAGCCACGAGCCTCCTTCTAAACTCACATTTGTGTGTCCTGAGTTTCAGATGCCTGCAGACAGAGCATCCCAAAACAAAACCTGGGAGATCTCAGCGTCTGTGTTTGCTTTAGAAGAATTTGTACTTGGCTGTTCTGAAAACTTTTATTTTTTTTCTTTCACTTAACTGAGCATGGGCTGCCATTTCCAAGGCCTTTTGGGGAGTGAGGTACCTAGCTGTCATTGGAGGTTTTATTAAATTCAGGCCCAACTCCTATTTTCTGCTTGAAAATCTGCAAAGCCAAATTCCTATCTGGCTCTCCGCTGCTGTACAGCCATCTGCTGGAAAGCACCACATCATCTGGGAATTCATAGCTGTCCCCAGCTCTGAGCAGGAGTCATCTGTTCCCACTTTCTGTGCAGCACCCAGCACCAAGAGCTGTGGGGACAGGATCTGGCATGCACAGCACGTGGGGCCAAGGTGGCTGAGCCATGCTGTCAGGGCAGCACCGTGCCTGAGCCCTCTGCTCCCCCAGCAGGAGCTGCCTTTGATGCACGTCCAAAAATACAGCTTGAGTTGGCTTCTTCGGCTCCATCATGCTTAACTGCTCTCTCAACATGCCCCACTGTACAAATACAAGAAGAGTTTGCACGTCTGTCCTCCAGCCAAGGGTCTTGTATTTCTTCCCATCCTACCTCCGATGACTCTTCCCAACGGACACGCCGTAACCGATGCCTGCTCTCCTCCTGCCCCACATCACTGCTCCCATCTGTGGGCACGTGGTCCCAGCCTGCTCAGTTTGGGAACTGCTGCTCCTGGTCCCAAAGCACAGAAACACGAGGGGTTTGTTCTCCCACCCTTCCAACAGGGATTCTCATGAGCTGGGCCAAGTTTTCTTGCACCGCCACCAGCAATGGACCTAAGAGTCCGTGCTTGGGTGGGCAAGGGGAGAACATTGCTGCAGATTTGCTTATTTCAGAGCATGTTGGTGCTGACTTCCAGGCATTTTGCACATAATTCCCTGGCTGTGTGAAAGCCTGACATTGTGCTGGGGGGACGGGAACACAGAACCTTTGTGCTGAGGGTATTATGCCTTCCCCGTGCACATGCTCTCTGCTCACACACGCCGTCTGGGCAGCCCTTGTAGCTGGGTCTCTTGCATACCACGCTTTCCTATGGAATTTGGACTCAAATGTGAAAATTCTCCGCCACACAATAAAAGTGGCATTTCCATGCCCTTTAGCACATCAGTCTTTTCTTGTGAATAGAGCCCTGAGTTCTTTGGCTCTTGCCGTATGGAACAATTGATCCCTTCAGTTCACTTGCCAACAGTAATCGGTTTCTTCTAGCCATAAATTTTAGGCATTCTTTTTTTTTTTTTCTCCCCTTTTTTGGGGGGCATGGAGGGGAATAAATTAATAGAAAGAGACAGCCATAAAGTGGGCAGCTGTTATTAGCCAGGCCTTGGTCTGGGAAAGAAGTAAAGTGAATATCAGCCTGACTTTTACCTGTTGCTGTCTGCTGATATTTAGCTATCAGGGCAGGTTGTTCTACAGTTCTTCCCACTGTGAGTGTTCCTGCTTCCCCTGTATGACTGGCCAAGAGTAGTCTTTCCATATTTAAACTAAAGGAATAACAATTTTTAAGCACCCTGTGGGCTTTAGTGGCTGTTGGAGAAAGGCAGGTAAGAGAGTCTAAGTGGGCAAAGCAATAGTGAGACAATTGTTTTGTTATGATAGGATTTTTGGATACATCAGTGCTGCTGGTTTCATGCTGGCTGGCACTGGAGAGGGTCTCCAGAGCACTGCAACATCCTAACACCAACCCCAGCCTGAATACTGCCTCTTCTCTGCCAACCACTGTCATGGGGACTACATGGTTGTTTTGTTTTCCTCCTGTCTGGACCTGAGAAAAAAGGGGATGGGAAATGCCAAGGAAAACAATTCCTCCCTACAAAGATGAGTGCCACAGAGCTTACTTTATAGGACCTGCTTCCTCCTAAACCTAGAGTGTGTCTTGAAGATGTGCTTATTTGAAATGTGTTTGTCCTGGAGTGAGATTTTCTATCTGTATGGCCCAGTACAGTAAGTTGTTTCACACTTCTCTTGTGGTTTACATTAACTGTGAGCACCTGCCTCTTCTGGGTTTGGGAAGAGTAGAGCAGCTTTGGAACTGCTGATAAAATTGTTCTGCAAGGGAACTTGATCTTGCTTAGTTTCATTCCT